>NW_027310463.1:0-77693 GCF_047496795.1 Chiloscyllium punctatum
GACAGTGGGATTAGTTTGGGGATCGAAACAGGGCTATGGGGATAGAGAGCGGGAGGACAGTGGGGTTAGTTTGGGGATCGATACAGGGCTATGGGGAGAGAGAGTGGGGGACAGTGGGATTAGTTTGGGGATCGATACAGGGCAATGGGGAGAGAGTGTGGGGGACAGTGGGATTAGTTTGGGGATCGATACAGGGCGATGGGGGGAGAGTGCGGGGGGGCAGTGGGATTAGTTTGGGGATCGATACAGGGCTATGGGGAGAGAGAGCGGGGGGGACAGTGGGATTAGTTTGGGGATCGATACAGGGCTATGGGGAGAGAGAGCGGGGGGACAGTGGGATTAGTTTGGTGGATCGATACAGGGCTATGGGGAGAGAGAGCGGGGGGACAGTGGGATTAGTTTGGTGGATCGATACAGGGCTATGGGGAGAGAGAGTGGGGGACAGTGGGATTAGTTTGGTGGATCGATACAGGGCTATGGGGAGAGAGAGCGGGGGGACAGTGGGATTAGTTTGGTGGATCGATACAGGGCTATGGGGAGAGAGAGTGGGGGACAGTGGGATTAGTTTGGGGATCGATACAGGGCAATGGGGAGAGAGAGTGGGGGACAGTGGGATTAGTTTGGGGATCGATACAGGGCGATGGGGGGAGAGTGCGGGGGGGCAGTGGGATTAGCTTGGGGATCGATACAGGGCTATGGGGAGAGAGAGCGGGGGGAGAGTGGGATTAGTTTGGTGGATCGAAACAGGGCTATGGGGAGAGAGAGCGGGGGGACAGTGGGATTAGTTTGGGGATGGATACAGGGCTATGGGGAGAGAGAGCGGGGGGACAGTGGGATTAGTTTGGGGATGGATACAGGGCTATGGGGAGAGAGAGTGGGGGGACAGTAGGATTAGTTTGGGGATGGATACAGGGCTATGGGGAGAGAGGCGGGGACAGTGGGATTAGTTTGGGGATCGATACAGGGCAATGGGGAGAGAGCGGGGGACAGTGGGATTAGTTTCGGGATCGATACAGTGCTATGGGGAGAGAGCGGGGGGGACAGTGGGATTAGTTTGGGGATGGATACAGGGCTATGGGGAGAGAGAGTGGGGGGACAGTAGGATTAGTTTGGGGATGGATACAGGGCTATGGGGAGAGAGCGGGGGACAGTGGGATTAGTTTGGGGATCGATACAGGGCAATGGGGAGAGAGCGGGGGACAGTGGGATTAGTTTCGGGATCGATACAGTGCTATGGGGAGAGAGCGGGGGGACAGTGGGATTAGTTTGGGGATCGATACAGGGCTATGGGGAGAGAGAGCGGGGGGGGACAGTGGGATTAGTTTGGGGATCGATACAGGGCTATGGGGAGAGAGAGTGGGGTACAGTGGGATTAGTTTGGGGATCGAAACAGGGCTATGGGGATAGAGAGCGGGAGGACAGTGGGGTTAGTTTGGGGATCGATACAGGGTTATGGGGAGAGAGTGGGGGGGACAGTGGGATTAGTTTGGGGATCGATACAGGGCAATGGGGAGAGAGAGTGGGGGACAGTGGGATTAGTTTGGGGATCGATACAGGGCTATGGGGAGAGAGAGTGGGGGACAGTGGGATTAGTTTGGGGATGGTTACAGGGCTATGGGGAGAGAGAGTGGGGGACAGTGGGATTAGTTTGGGGGATGGATACAGGGCTATGGGGAGAGAGAGTGGGGGGACAGTGGGATTAGTTTGGTGGATCGATACAGGGCTATGGGGAGAGAGAGTGGGGGACAGTGGGATTAGTTTGGTGGATCGATACAGGGCTATGGGGAGAGAGAGCGGGGTGACAGTGGGATTAGTTTGGGGATCGATACAGGGCTATGGGGAGAGAGAGCGGGGGGACAGTGGGATTAGTTTGGGGATCGATACAGGGCTATGGGGAGAGAGAGCGGGGGGACAGTGGGATTAGTTTGGTGGATCGATACAGGGCTATGGGGAGAGAGAGTGGGGGACAGTGGGATTAGTTTGGGGATCGATACAGGGCAATGGGGAGAGAGAGTGGGGGACAGTGGGATTAGTTTGGGGATCGATACAGGGCGATGGGGGGAGAGTGCGGGGGGGCAGTGGGATTAGCTTGGGGATCGATACAGGGCTATGGGGAGAGAGAGCGGGGGGAGAGTGGGATTAGTTTGGTGGATCGATACAGGGCTATGGGGAGATAGAGCGGGGGGACAGTGGGATTAGTTTGGGGATGGATACAGGGCTATGGGGAGAGAGAGCGGGGAGACAGTGGGATTAGTTTGGGGATCGATACAGGGCTATGGGGAGAGAGAGTGGGGGGGACAGTGGGATTAGTTTGGGGATTGATACAGGGCTATGGGGAGAGAGAGCGGGGGGACAGTGGGATTAGTTTGGGGATCGATACAGGGCTATGGGGAGAGAGAGTGGGGGGACAGTGGGATTAGTTTGGGGATTGATACAGGGCTATGGGGAGAGAGAGTGGGGGGACAGTGAGATTAGTTTGGGGATGGATACAGGGCTATGGGGAGAGAGAGTGGGGGGACAGTGGGATTAGTTTGGGGATCGATACAGGGCTATGGGGAGAGAGAGCAGGGGGACAGTGGGATTAGTTTGGGGATCGATACAGGGCTATGGGGAGAGAGAGTGGGGGGACAGTGGGATTAGTTTGGGGATCGATACAGGGCTATGGGGAGAGAGCGGGGGACAGTGGGATTAGTTTCGGGATCGATACAGTGCTATGGGGAGAGAGCGGGGGGACAGTGGGATTAGTTTGGGGATCGATACAGGGCTATGGGGAGAGAGAGCGGGGGGGGGACAGTGGGATTAGTTTGGGGATCGATACAGGGCTATGGGGAGAGAGAGTGGGGTACAGTGGGATTAGTTTGGGGATCGAAACAGGGCTATGGGGAGAGAGTGGGGGGACAGTGGGATTAGTTTGGGGATGGATACAGGGCTATGGGGATAGAGAGCGGGGGGACAGTGGGATGAGTTTGGGGATCGATACAGCGCTATGGGGACAGAGAGCGGGGGGAACAGTGGGATTAGTTTGGGGATCGATACAGGGCTATGGGGAGAGAGAGCGGGGGGACAGTGGGATTAGTTTGGGCATGGATACAGGGCTATGGGGAGAGAGCGGGGGGACATTGGGATTAGTTTGGGGATGGATACAGGGCTATGGGGAGTGAGAGAGCTGGGGGACAGTGGGATTAGTTTGGGGATCGATACAGGGCTATGGAGAGAGAGAGTGGGGGGGACAGTAGGATTAGTTTGGGGATCGATACAGGGCTATGGGGAGAGAGAGCGGGGGGACAGTGGGATTAGTTTGGGGATCGATACAGGGCTATGGGGAGAGAGAGCGGGGGGACAGTGAAATTAGTTTGGGGATCGATACAGGGCTATGGGGAGAGAGAGCGGGGGGACAGTGGGATTAGTTTGGGGGATCGATACAGGGCTATGGGGAGAGAGAGTGGGGGGACAGTGGGATTAGTTTGGGGATCGATACAGGGCTATAGGGAGAGAGAGTGGGACAGTGGGATTAGTTTGGGGATCGAGACAGGGCTATGGGGAGAGAGAGTGGGGGGACAGTGGGATTAGTTTGGGGATCGAAACAGGGCTATGGGGAGAGAGAGTGCAGGGACAGTGGGATTAGTTTGGGGATGGATACAGGGCTATGGGGAGAGAGAGCGGGGGGACAGTGGGATTAGTTTGGGGATCGATACAGGGCTATGGGGAGAGAGAGCGGGGGGACAGTGGGATTAGTTTGGGGATCGATACAGGGCTATGGGGAGAGAGAGTGGGGGGACAGTGGGATTAGTTTGGGGATCGATACAGGGCCATGGGGAGAGAGAGCGGGGGGACAGTGGGATTAGTTTGGGGATGGATACAGGGCTATGGGGAGAGAGCGGGGGACAGTGGGATTAGTTTGGGGATCGATACAGGGCTATGGGGAGAGAGTGGGGGGACAGTGGGATTAGTTTGGGGATGGATACAGGGCTATGGGGAGAGAGAGTGGGGGGGACAGTAGGATTAGTTTGGGGATCGATACAGGGCTATGGGGAGACAGAGCTGGGGGACAGTGGGATTAGTTTGGGGATCGATACAGGGCTATGGGGAGAGAGAGCCGGGGGACAGTGGGTTTAGTTTGGGGATCGATACAGGGCTATGGGGAGAGAGAGCGGGGGGACAGTGGGATTAGTTTGGGGATCGATACAGGGCTATGGGGAGAGAGAGTGGGGGACAGTGGGATTAGTTTGGGGATCGATACAGGGCTATGGGGAGAGAGAGCGGGGGGACTGTGGGATTAGTTTGGGGATCGATACAGGGGTATGTGGAGAGAGAGCGGGGGGACAGTGGGATTAATTTGGGGATCGATACAGGGCTATGGGAAGAGAGAGTGGGGGGACAGTGGGATTAGTTTGGGGATCGATACAGGGCTATGGGGAGAGAGAGCGGGGGGACAGTGGGATTAGTTTGGGGATGGATACAGGGCTATGGGGAGAGAGAGCGGGGGGACAGTGGGATTAGTTTGGGGATCGATACAGGGCTATGGGGAGAGAGAGCGGGGGGACAGTGGGACTAGTTTGGGGATGGATACAGGGCTATGGGGAGAGAGATCGGTGGGACAGTGGGAATAGTTTGGGGGTGGATACAGGGCTATGGGGAGAGAGAGCGGGGGACAGTTGGATTAGTTTGGGGATCGATACAGGGCTATGGGGAGAGAGAGCGGGGACAGTGGGAATAGTTTGGGGATCGAGACAGGGCTATGGGGAGAGAGAGCGGGGGGACAGTGGGATTAGTTTGGGGATTGATTCAGGGCTTTGGGGAGAGAGCGGGGGGGACAGTGGGATTAGTTTGGGGATTGATACAGGGCTATGGGGAGAGAGAGTGGTGGGACAGTGGGATTAGTTTGGGGATCGATACAGGGCTATGGGGAGAGAGAGCGGGGGGACAGTGGGATTAGTTTGGGGATCGATACAGGGCTATGGGGAGAGAGAGCGGGGGGACAGTGGAATTAGTTTGGGGATCGATACAGGGCTATGGGGAGAGAGAGTGGGGGGACAGTGGGATTAGTTTGGGGATCGATACAGGGCTATGGGGGGAGAGAGTGGGGGGACAGTGGGATTAGTTTGGGGATCGATACAGGGCTATGGGGGGAGAGAGTGGGGGGACAGTGGGATTAGTTTGGGGATCGATACAGGGCTATGGGGGGAGAGAGAGGGGGGACAGTGGGATTAGTTTGGGGATCGAGACAGGGCTATGGGGAGAGAGAGCGGGGGGACAGTGGAATTAGTTTGGGGATCGATACAGGGCTATGGGGAGAGAGAGTGGGGGGACAGTGGGATTAGTTTGGGGATCGATACAGGGCTATGGGGAGAGAGAGCGGGGGGACAGTGGGATTAGTTTGGGGATGGATACAGGGCTATGGGGAGAGAGCGGGGAGACAGTGGGATTAGTTTGGGGATGGATAGAGGGCTATGGGGAGAGAGTGGGGGGACAGTGGGATTAGTTTGGGGATCGATACAGGGCTATGGGGAGAGAGTGGGGGGACAGTGGGATTAGTTTGGGGATCGATACAGGGCTATGGGGAGAGAGAGCGGGGGGACAGTGGGACTAGTTTGGGGATGGATACAGGGCTATGGGGAGAGAGATCGGTGGGACAGTGGGAATAGTTTGGGGGTGGATACAGGGCTATGGGGAGAGAGAGCGGGGGACAGTGGGATTAGTTTGGGGATCGATACAGGGCTATGGGGAGAGAGTGGGGGGACAGTGGGATTAGTTTGGGGATCGATACAGGGCTATGGGGAGAGAGAGTGGGGGGACAGTGGGATTAGTTTGGGGATCGATACAGGGCTATGGGGAGAGAGAGCGGGGGGACAGTGGGACTAGTTTGGGGATGGATACAGGGCTATGGGGAGAGAGATCGGTGGGACAGTGGGAATAGTTTGGGGGTGGATACAGGGCTATGGGGAGAGAGAGCGGGGGACAGTTGGATTAGTTTGGGGATCGATACAGGGCTATGGGGAGAGAGAGCGGGGACAGTGGGATTAGTTTGGGGATCGAGACAGGGCTATGGGGAGAGAGAGCGGGGGGACAGTGGGATTAGTTTGGGGATTGATACAGGGCTTTGGGGAGAGAGAGCGGGGGGACAGTGGGATTAGTTTGGGGATGGATACAGGGCTATGGGGAGAGAGAGTGGTGGGACAGTGGGATTAGTTTGGGGATGGATACAGGGCTATGGGGAGAGAGAGTGGTGGGACAGTGGGATTAGTTTGGGGATCGATACAGGGCTATGGGGAGAGAGAGCGGGGGGGACAGTGGGATTAGTTTGGGGATGGATACAGGGCTATGGGGAGAGAGAGTGGTGGGACAGTGGGATTAGTTTGGGGATCGATACAGGGCTATGGGGAGAGAGAGCGGGGGGACAGTGGGATTAGTTTGGGGATCGATACAGGGCTATGGGGAGAGAGAGCGGGGGGACAGTGGAATTAGTTTGGGGATCGATACAGGGCTATGGGGAGAGAGAGTGGGGGGACAGTGGGATTAGTTTGGGGATCGATACAGGGCTATGGGGGGAGAGAGTGGGGGGACAGTGGGATTAGTTTGGGGATCGATACAGGGCTATGGGGGGAGAGAGTGGGGGGACAGTGGGATTAGTTTGGGGATCGATACAGGGCTATGGGGGGAGAGAGTGGGGGGACAGTGGGATTAGTTTGGGGATCGAGACAGGGCTATGGGGAGAGAGAGCGGGGGGACAGTGGAATTAGTTTGGGGATCGATACAGGGCGATGGGGAGAGAGAGTGGGGGGACAGTGGGATTAGTTTGGGGATCGATACAGGGCTATGGGGAGAGAGAGCGGGGGGACAGTGGGATTAGTTTGGGGATGGATACAGGGCTATGGGGAGAGAGCGGGGAGACAGTGGGATTAGTTTGGGGATGGATACAGGGCTATGGGGAGAGAGTGGGGGGACAGTGGGATTAGTTTGGGGATCGATACAGGGCTGTGGGGAGAGAGTGGGGGGACAGTGGGATTAGTTTGGGGATCGGTACAGGGCTATGGGGAGAGAGCGGGGGACAGGGGGATTAGTTTGGGGATCGATACAGGGCTATGGGGACAGAGAGCGGGGGACAGTGGGATTAGTTTGGGGATCGATACAGGGCTATGGGGAGAGAGAGTGCAGAGACAGTGGGATTAGTTTGTGGATGGATACAGGGCTATGGGGAGAGAGAGTGGGGGGACAGTGGGATTAGTTTGGGGATCGATACAGGGCTATGGGGAGAGAGAGTGGGGGGACAGTGGGATTAGTTTGGGGATCGATACAGGGCTATGGGGAGAGAGAGTGGGGGGACAGTGGGATTAGTTTGGGGATTGATACAGGGCTATGGGGAGAGAGAGCGGGGGGACAGTGGGATTAGTTTGGGGATCGATACAGGGCTATGGGGAGAGAGAGCGGGGGGACAGTGGGATTAGTTTGGGGATCGATACAGGGCTATGGGGAGAGAGAGTGGGGGGACAGTGGGATTAGTTTGGGGATCGATACAGGGCTATGGGGAGAGAGAGTGGGGGGGACAGTGGGATTAGTTTGGGGATCGATACAGGGCGATGGGGAGAGAGAGTGGGGGTGTAGTGGGATTAGTTTGGGGATCGATACAGGGCGATGGGGAGAGAGTGGGGGGACAGTGGGATTAGTTTGGGGATCGATACAGGGCGATGGGGAGAGAGAGTGGGGGTGTAGTGGGATTAGTTTGGGGATCGATACAGGGCGATGGGGAGAGAGTGGGGGGACAGTGGGATTAGTTTGGGGATCGATACAGGGCTATGGGGAGAGAGCGGGGGGACAGTGGGATTAGTTTGGGGATCGATACAGGGCGATGGGGAGAGAGAGCGGGGGGACAGTGGGATTAGTTTGGGGATCGATACAGGGCTATGGGGAGAGAGAGTGGGGGGACAGTGGGATTAGTTTGGGGATCGATACAGGGCTATGGGGAGAGAGCGGGGGGACAGTGGGATTAGTTTGGGGATGGATACAGGGCTATGGGGAGAGAGAGCGGGGGGACAGTGGGATTAGTTTGGGGATCGATACAGGGCTATGGGGACAGAGATCGGGGGGACAGTGGGATTAGTTTGGGGATCGATACAGGGCTATGGGGAGAGAGAGCGGGGGGACAGTGGGATTAGTTTGGGGATGGATACAGGGCTATGGGGAGAGAGATCGGGGGGACAGTGGGATTAGTTTGGGGTTCGATACAGGGCTATGGGGAGAGAGAGCGGGGGGACAGTGGGATTAGTTTCGGTATCGATACAGGGATATGGGGAGAGAGAGCGGGGGGACAGTGGGATTAGTTTGGGGACCGATACAGGGCGATGGGGGGAGAGAGCGGGGGGGACAGTGGAATTAGTTTGGGGATCGATACAGGGGTATGGGGAGAGAGCGGGGGACAGTGGGATTAGTTTCGGGATCGATACAGGGCTATGGGGAGAGAGCGGGGGGACAGTGGGATTAGTTTGGGGATCGATACAGGGCTATGGGGAGAGAGCGGGGGACAGTGGGATTAGTTTGGGGATCGATACAGGGCTATGGGGAGAGAGTGGGGGACAGTGGGATTAGTTTCAGGATCGATACAGTTCTATGGGGAGAGAGCGGGGGGACAGTGGGATTAGTTTGGGGATCGATACAGGGCTATGGGGAGAGAGAGTGGGGGGACAGTGGGATTAGTTTGGGGATCGATACAGGGCTATGGGGAGAGAGAGCGGGGGGGACAGTGGGATTAGTTTGGGGATGGATACAGGGCTATGGGGAGAGAGAGCGGGGGGACAGTGGGATGAGTTTGCGGATCGATACAGCGCTATTGGGACAGAGAGCGGGGGGGACAGTGGGATTAGTTTGGGGATCGATACAGGGCTATGGGGAGAGAGAGCGGGGGGACAGTGGGATTAGTTTGGGGATGGATACAGGGCTATGGGGAGAGAGAGCAGGGGGACAGTGGGATTAGTTTGGGGACTGATACAGGGCGATGGGGAGAGAGAGCGGGGGGACAGTGGGATTAGTTTGGGGATCGATACAGGGCTATGGGGAGAGAGATCGGGGGGACAGTGGGATTAGTTTGTGGATCGATACAGGGCTATGGGGAGAGAGAGCGGGGGGACAGTGGGATTAGTTTGGGGATGGATACAGGGCTATGGGGAGAGAGATCGGGGGGACAGTGGGATTAGTTTGGGGATCGATACAGGGCTATGGGGAGAGAGAGCGGGGGGACAGTGGGATTAGTTTCGGTATCGATACAGGGATATGGGGAGAGAGAGCGGGGGGACAGTGGGATTAGTTTGGGGACCGATACAGGGCGATGGGGGGAGAGAGCGGGGGGGACAGTGGGATTAGTTTGGGGATCGATACAGGACTATGGGGAGAGAGAGCGGGGGGACAGTGGGATTAGTTTGGGGATCGATACAGGGCTATGGGGAGAGAGCGGGGGACAGTGGGATTAGTTTCGGGATCGATACAGGGCTATGGGGAGAGAGCGGGGGGACAGTGGGATTAGTTTGGGGATCGATACAGGGCTATGGGGAGAGAGCGGGGGACAGTGGGATTAGTTTGGGGATCGATACAGGGCTATGGGGAGAGAGCGGGGGACAGTGGGATTAGTTTCGGGATCGATACAGTTCTATGGGGAGAGAGCGGGGGGACAGTGGGATTAGTTTGGGGATCGATACAGGGCTATGGGGAGTGAGAGCGGGGGGACAGTGGGATTAGTTTGGGGATCGATACAGGGCTATGGGGAGAGTGAGTGGGGGGACAGTGGGATTAGTTTGGGGATCGATACAGGGCTATGGGGAGAGAGAGCGGGGGGACAGTGGGATTAGTTTGGGGATCGATACAGGGCTATGGGGAGAGAGAGTGGGGGGACAGTGGGATTAGTTTGGGGATGGATACAGGGCGATGGGGAGAGAGAGCGGGGACAGTGGGATTAGATTGGGGATGGATACAGGGCTATGGGGAGAGAGAGCGGGGGGACAGTGGGATTAGTTTGGGGATCGATACAGGGCTATGGGGAGAGAGAGCAGGGGGTCAGTGGGATTAGTTTGGGGATCGATACAGGGCGATGGGGAGAGAGCGGGGAGACAGTGGAATTAGTTTGGGGATCGATACAGGGCTATGGGGAGAAAGAGCGGGGGGACAGTGGGATTAGTTTGGGGATCGATACAGGGCTATGGGGAGAGAGAGCGGGGGGACAGTGGGATTAGTTTGGGGATCGATACAGGGCGATGGGGAGAGAGAGCGGGGGGACAGTGGGATTAGTTTGGGGATCGATACAGGGCTATGGGGAGAGAGAGCGGGGGGACAGTGGGATTAGTTTGGGGATGGATACAGGGCTAAGGGGAGAGAGATCGGGGGGACAGTGGGATTAGTTTGGGGTTCGATACAGGGCTATGGGGAGAGAGAGCGGGGGGACAGTGGGATTAGTTTCGGTATCGATACAGGGATATGGGGAGAGAGAGCGGGGGACAGTGGGATTAGTTTCGGGATCGATACAGGGCTATGGGGAGAGAGCGGGGGGACAGTGGGATTAGTTTGGGGATCGATACAGGGCTATGGGGAGAGAGCGGGGGACAGTGGGATTAGTTTGGGGATCGATACAGGGCTATGGGGAGAGAGAGTGGGGGGACAGTGGGATTAGTTTGGGGATCGATACAGGGCTATGGGGAGAGAGAGCGGGGGGGACAGTGGGATTAGTTTGGGGATGGATACAGGGCTATGGGGAGAGAGAGCGGGGGGACAGTGGGATGAGTTTGCGGATCGATACAGCGCTATTGGGACAGAGAGCGGGGGGGACAGTGGGATTAGTTTGGGGATCGATACAGGGCTATGGGGAGAGAGAGCGGGGGGACAGTGGGATTAGTTTGGGGATGGATACAGGGCTATGGGGAGAGAGAGCAGGGGGACAGTGGGATTAGTTTGGGGACTGATACAGGGCGATGGGGAGAGAGAGCGGGGGGACAGTGGGATTAGTTTGGGGATCGATACAGGGCTATGGGGAGAGAGATCGGGGGGACAGTGGGATTAGTTTGTGGATCGATACAGGGCTATGGGGAGAGAGAGCGGGGGGACAGTGGGATTAGTTTGGGGATGGATACAGGGCTATGGGGAGAGAGATCGGGGGGACAGTGGGATTAGTTTGGGGATCGATACAGGGCTATGGGGAGAGAGAGCGGGGGGACAGTGGGATTAGTTTCGGTATCGATACAGGGATATGGGGAGAGAGAGCGGGGGGACAGTGGGATTAGTTTGGGGACCGATACAGGGCGATGGGGGGAGAGAGCGGGGGGGACAGTGGGATTAGTTTGGGGATCGATACAGGGCTATGGGGAGAGAGCGGGGGGACAGTGGGATTAGTTTGGGGATCGATACAGGGCTATGGGGAGAGAGAGCGGGGGGACAGTGGGATTAGTTTAGGGACGGATACAGGGCTATGGGGAGAGAGAGCGGGGGGACAGTGGGATTAGTTTGGGGAGCGATACAGGGCTATGGGGAGAGAGAGTGGGGGGACAGTGGGATTAATTTGGGGATCGATACAGGGCGATGGGGGGAGAGAGCGGGGGACAGTGGGATTAGTTTCGGGATCGATACAGGGCTATGGGGAGAGAGCGGGGGGACAGTGGGATTAGTTTGGGGATCGATACAGGGCTATGGGGAGAGAGAGCGGGGGGACAGTGGGATTAGTTTGGGGATGGATACAGGGCTATGGGGAGAGAGAGCGGGGGGACAGTGGGATGAGTTTGCGGATCGATACAGCGCTATTGGGACAGAGAGCGGGGGGGACAGTGGGATTAGTTTGGGGATCGATACAGGGCTATGGGGAGAGAGAGCAGGGGGACAATGGGATTAGTTTGGGGACTGATACAGGGCGATGGGGAGAGAGAGCGGGGGGACAGTGGGATTAGTTTGGGGATCGATACAGGGCTATGGGGAGAGAGAGTGGGGGGACAGTGGGATTAGTTTGGGGATGGATACAGGGCGATGGGGAGAGAGAGCGGGGACAGTGGGATTAGATTGGGGATGGATACAGGGCTATGGGGAGAGAGAGCGGGGGGACAGTGGGATTAGTTTGGGGATCGATACAGGGCTATGGGGAGAGAGAGCAGGGGGACAGTGGGATTAGTTTGGGGATCGATACAGGGCGATGGGGAGAGAGCGGGGAGACAGTGGAATTAGTTTGGGGATCGATACAGGGCTATGGGGAGAGAGAGCGGGGGGACAGTGGGATTAGTTTGGGGATCGATACAGGGCGATGGGGAGAGAGCGGGGAGACAGTGGAATTAGTTTGGGGATCGAAACAGGGCTATGGGGAGAGAGAGTGCAGGGACAGTGGGATTAGATTGGGGATGGATACAGGGCTGTGGGGAGAGAGAGCGGGGGGACAGTGGGATTAGTTTGGGGATCGATACAGGGCTATGGGCAGAGAGAGCGGGGGGACAGTGGGGTTAGTTTGGGGATCGATACAGGGCTATGGGGAGAGAGAGCGGGGGGACAGTGGGATTAGTTTGGGGATGGATACAGGGCTATGGGGAGAGAGAGCGGGGGGGACAGTGGGATTAGTTTGGGGATGGATACAGGGCTATGGGGAGAGAGACTGGGGGGGACAGTGGGATTAGTTTGGGGATGGATACAGGGCTATGGGGAGAGAGAGTGGGGGGGCAGTGGGATTAGTTTGGGGATCGATACAGGGCTATGGGGAGAGAGAGTGGGGGACAGTGGGATTAGTTTGGGGATCGATACAGGGCTATGGGGAGAGAGAGAGCGGGGGACAGTGGGATTAGTTTGGGGATGGATACAGGGCTATGGGGAGAGAGAGCGGGGGGACAGTGGGATTAGTTTGGGGATCGATACAGGGCTATGGGGAGAGAGAGCGGGGGGAAAGTGGGATTAGTTTGGGGATCGATACAGGGCTATGGGGAGAGAGAGCGGGGGGGACAGTGGGATTAGTTTGGGGATGGATACAGGGCTATGGGGAGAGAGAGTGGGGGGGCAGTGGGATTAGTTTGGGGATCGATACAGGGCTATGGGGAGAGAGAGCGGGGGGACAGTGGGATTAGTTTGGGGATCGATACAGGGCTATGGGGAGAGAGAGTGGGGGGACAGTGGGATTAGTTTGGGGATGGATACAGGGCTATGGGGAGAGAGAGTTGGGGGGACAGTGGGATTAGTTTGGGGATGGATCCAGGGCTATGGGGAGAGAGAGCGGGGGGACAGTGGGATTAGTTTGGGGATCGATACAGGGCTATGGGGAGAGAGAGTGGGGGGACAGTGGGATTAGTTTGGGGATGGATACAGGGGTATGGGGAGAGAGAGTGGGGGGACAGTGGTGATTAGTTTGGGGATCGATACAGGGCTATGGGGAGAGAGAGTGGGGGCACAGTGGGATTAGTTTGGGGATCGATACAGGGCTATGGGGAGAGAGAGCGGGGGCACAGTGGGATTAGTTTGGGGATCGATACAGGGCTATGGGGAGAGAGAGCGGGGGCACAGTGGGATTAGTTTGGGGATAGATACAGGGCTATGGGGAGAGAGAGCGGGGGGGACAGTGGGATTAGTTTGGGGATCGATACAGGGCTATGGGGGGAGAGAGCGGGGGGACAGTGGGATTAGTTTGGGGATCGATACAGGGCTATGGGCAGAGAGAGCAGGGGACAGTGGGATTAGTTTGGGGATCGATACAGGGCTATGGGGAGAGAGAGAGAGTGGGGGACAGTGGGATTAGTTTGGGGATCGATACAGGGCTATGGGGAGAGAGAGCGGGGGGACAGTGGGATTAGTTTGGGGGTCGATACAGGGCTATGGGGAGAGAGAGTGGGGGGACAGTGGGATTAGTTTGGGGATCGATACAGGGCTATGGGGAGAGAGTGTGGGGGACAGTGGGATTAGTTTGGGGATGGATACAGGGCTATGGGGAGAGAGTGTGGGGGACAGTGGGATTAGTTTGGGGATTGATACAGGGCTATGGGTAGAGAGAGTGGGGGGTCAGTCGGATTAATTTGAGGATCGATACAGGGCTATGGGGAGAGAGAGCGGGGGGACAGTGGGATTCGTTTCGGGATGGATACCGGGCTATGGGGAGAGAGAGCGGGGGGACAGTGGGATTAGTTTGGGGATCGATACAGGGCTATGGGGAGTGAGAGCGGGGGGACAGTGGGATTAGTTTGGGGATCGATACAGGGCTATGGGGAGAGAGAGCAGGGGGACAGTGGGATTAGTTTGGGGATCGATACAGGGCTATGGGGAGAGAGAGCGGGGGGGACAGTGGGATTACTTTGGGGATCGATACAGGGCTATGGGGAGAGAGAGGTGGGGGTCAGTGGCATTAGTTTGGGGATCGATACAGGGCTATGGGGGGAGAGAGTGGGGGGACAGTGGGATTAGTTTGGGGATCGATACAGGGCTATGGGGGGAGAGAGTGGGGGGACAGTGGGATTAGTTTGGGGATCGATACAGGGCTATGGGGAGAGAGAGCGGGGGGACAGTGGGATTAGTTTGGGGATCGATACAGGGCTATGGGGAGAGAGAGCGGGGGGACAGTGGGATGAGTTTGCGGATCGATACAGCGCTATTGGGACAGAGAGCGGGGGGGACAGTGGGATTAGTTTGGGGATCGATACAGGGCTATGGGGAGAGAGAGCGGGGGGACAGTGGGATTAGTTTGGGGATGGATACAGGGCTATGGGGAGAGAGAGCAGGGGGACAGTGGGATTAGTTTGGGGACTGATACAGGGCGATGGGGAGAGAGAGCGGGGGGACAGTGGGATTAGTTTGGGGATCGATACAGGGCTATGGGGAGAGAGATCGGGGGGACAGTGGGATTAGTTTGTGGATCGATACAGGGCTATGGGGAGAGAGAGCGGGGGGACAGTGGGATTAGTTTGGGGATGGATACAGGGCTATGGGGAGAGAGATCGGGGGGACAGTGGGATTAGTTTGGGGATCGATACAGGGCTATGGGGAGAGAGAGCGGGGGGACAGTGGGATTAGTTTCGGTATCGATACAGGGATATGGGGAGAGAGAGCGGGGGGACAGTGGGATTAGTTTGGGGACCGATACAGGGCGATGGGGGGAGAGAGCGGGGGGGACAGTGGGATTAGTTTGGGGATCGATACAGGGCTATGGGGAGAGAGCGGGGGGACAGTGGGATTAGTTTGGGGATCGATACAGGGCTATGGGGAGAGAGAGCGGGGGGACAGTGGGATTAGTTTAGGGACGGATACAGGGCTATGGGGAGAGAGAGCGGGGGGACAGTGGGATTAGTTTGGGGAGCGATACAGGGCTATGGGGAGAGAGAGTGGGGGGACAGTGGGATTAATTTGGGGATCGATACAGGGCGATGGGGGGAGAGAGCGGGGGACAGTGGGATTAGTTTCGGGATCGATACAGGGCTATGGGGAGAGAGCGGGGGGACAGTGGGATTAGTTTGGGGATCGATACAGGGCTATGGGGAGAGAGAGCGGGGGGACAGTGGGATTAGTTTGGGGATGGATACAGGGCTATGGGGAGAGAGAGCGGGGGGACAGTGGGATGAGTTTGCGGATCGATACAGCGCTATTGGGACAGAGAGCGGGGGGGACAGTGGGATTAGTTTGGGGATCGATACAGGGCTATGGGGAGAGAGAGCAGGGGGACAATGGGATTAGTTTGGGGACTGATACAGGGCGATGGGGAGAGAGAGCGGGGGGACAGTGGGATTAGTTTGGGGATCGATACAGGGCTATGGGGAGAGAGAGTGGGGGGACAGTGGGATTAGTTTGGGGATGGATACAGGGCGATGGGGAGAGAGAGCGGGGACAGTGGGATTAGATTGGGGATGGATACAGGGCTATGGGGAGAGAGAGCGGGGGGACAGTGGGATTAGTTTGGGGATCGATACAGGGCTATGGGGAGAGAGAGCAGGGGGACAGTGGGATTAGTTTGGGGATCGATACAGGGCGATGGGGAGAGAGCGGGGAGACAGTGGAATTAGTTTGGGGATCGATACAGGGCTATGGGGAGAGAGAGCGGGGGGACAGTGGGATTAGTTTGGGGATCGATACAGGGCGATGGGGAGAGAGCGGGGAGACAGTGGAATTAGTTTGGGGATCGAAACAGGGCTATGGGGAGAGAGAGTGCAGGGACAGTGGGATTAGATTGGGGATGGATACAGGGCTGTGGGGAGAGAGAGCGGGGGGACAGTGGGATTAGTTTGGGGATCGATACAGGGCTATGGGCAGAGAGAGCGGGGGGACAGTGGGGTTAGTTTGGGGATCGATACAGGGCTATGGGGAGAGAGAGCGGGGGGACAGTGGGATTAGTTTGGGGATGGATACAGGGCTATGGGGAGAGAGAGCGGGGGGGACAGTGGGATTAGTTTGGGGATGGATACAGGGCTATGGGGAGAGAGACTGGGGGGGACAGTGGGATTAGTTTGGGGATGGATACAGGGCTATGGGGAGAGAGAGTGGGGGGGCAGTGGGATTAGTTTGGGGATCGATACAGGGCTATGGGGAGAGAGAGTGGGGGACAGTGGGATTAGTTTGGGGATCGATACAGGGCTATGGGGAGAGAGAGAGCGGGGGACAGTGGGATTAGTTTGGGGATGGATACAGGGCTATGGGGAGAGAGAGCGGGGGGACAGTGGGATTAGTTTGGGGATCGATACAGGGCTATGGGGAGAGAGAGCGGGGGGAAAGTGGGATTAGTTTGGGGATCGATACAGGGCTATGGGGAGAGAGAGCGGGGGGGACAGTGGGATTAGTTTGGGGATGGATACAGGGCTATGGGGAGAGAGAGTGGGGGGGCAGTGGGATTAGTTTGGGGATCGATACAGGGCTATGGGGAGAGAGAGCGGGGGGACAGTGGGATTAGTTTGGGGATCGATACAGGGCTATGGGGAGAGAGAGTGGGGGGACAGTGGGATTAGTTTGGGGATGGATACAGGGCTATGGGGAGAGAGAGTTGGGGGGACAGTGGGATTAGTTTGGGGATGGATCCAGGGCTATGGGGAGAGAGAGCGGGGGGACAGTGGGATTAGTTTGGGGATCGATACAGGGCTATGGGGAGAGAGAGTGGGGGGACAGTGGGATTAGTTTGGGGATGGATACAGGGGTATGGGGAGAGAGAGTGGGGGGACAGTGGTGATTAGTTTGGGGATCGATACAGGGCTATGGGGAGAGAGAGTGGGGGCACAGTGGGATTAGTTTGGGGATCGATACAGGGCTATGGGGAGAGAGAGCGGGGGCACAGTGGGATTAGTTTGGGGATCGATACAGGGCTATGGGGAGAGAGAGCGGGGGCACAGTGGGATTAGTTTGGGGATAGATACAGGGCTATGGGGAGAGAGAGCGGGGGGGACAGTGGGATTAGTTTGGGGATCGATACAGGGCTATGGGGGGAGAGAGCGGGGGGACAGTGGGATTAGTTTGGGGATCGATACAGGGCTATGGGCAGAGAGAGCAGGGGACAGTGGGATTAGTTTGGGGATCGATACAGGGCTATGGGGAGAGAGAGAGAGTGGGGGACAGTGGGATTAGTTTGGGGATCGATACAGGGCTATGGGGAGAGAGAGCGGGGGGACAGTGGGATTAGTTTGGGGGTCGATACAGGGCTATGGGGAGAGAGAGTGGGGGGACAGTGGGATTAGTTTGGGGATCGATACAGGGCTATGGGGAGAGAGTGTGGGGGACAGTGGGATTAGTTTGGGGATGGATACAGGGCTATGGGGAGAGAGTGTGGGGGACAGTGGGATTAGTTTGGGGATTGATACAGGGCTATGGGTAGAGAGAGTGGGGGGTCAGTCGGATTAATTTGAGGATCGATACAGGGCTATGGGGAGAGAGAGCGGGGGGACAGTGGGATTCGTTTCGGGATGGATACCGGGCTATGGGGAGAGAGAGCGGGGGGACAGTGGGATTAGTTTGGGGATCGATACAGGGCTATGGGGAGTGAGAGCGGGGGGACAGTGGGATTAGTTTGGGGATCGATACAGGGCTATGGGGAGAGAGAGCAGGGGGACAGTGGGATTAGTTTGGGGATCGATACAGGGCTATGGGGAGAGAGAGCGGGGGGGACAGTGGGATTACTTTGGGGATCGATACAGGGCTATGGGGAGAGAGAGGTGGGGGTCAGTGGCATTAGTTTGGGGATCGATACAGGGCTATGGGGGGAGAGAGTGGGGGGACAGTGGGATTAGTTTGGGGATCGATACAGGGCTATGGGGGGAGAGAGTGGGGGGACAGTGGGATTAGTTTGGGGATCGATACAGGGCTATGGGGAGAGAGAGCGGGGGGACAGTGGGATTAGTTTGGGGATCGATACAGGGCTATGGGGAGAGAGAGCGGGGGGACAGTGGGATTAGTTTGGGGAACGATACAGGGATATGGGGAGAGTGAGCGGGGGGACAGTGGGATTAGTTTGAGGATCGATACAGGGCAATGGGGAGAGAGAGTGGGGGGACAGTGGGATTAGTTTGGGGATGGATACAGGGCTATGGGGAGAGAGCGGGGGGACAGTGGGATTAGTTTGGGGATGGATACAGGGCTATGGGGAGAGAGAGCGGGGGGACAGTGGGATTAGTTTGGGGATCGATACAGGGCTATGGGGAGAGAGAGTGGGGGGACAGTGGGATTAGTTTGGGGATGGATACAGGGCTATGGGGAGAGAGAGCGGGGGGACAGTGGGATTAGTTTGGGGATCGATACAGGGCTATGGGGAGAGAGAGCGGGGGGACAGTGGGATTAGTTTGGGGATCGATACAGGGCTATGGGGAGAGAGAGTGGGGGGACAGTAGGATTAGTTTGGGGATCGATACAGGGCTATGGGGAGAGAGAGAGGGGGGACAGTGGGATTAGTTTGGGGATCGATACAGGGCTATGGGGAGAGAGAGCGGGGGGACAGTGGGATTAGTTTGGTGGATCGATACAGGGCTATGGGGAGAGAGCGGGGGGACAGTGGGATTAGTTTGGGGATCGATACAGGGCTATGGGGAGAGAGCGGGGGGACAGTGGGATTAGTTTGGGGATGGATACAGGGCGATGGGGAGAGAGCGGGGGGACAGTGGGATTAGTTTGGGGATCGATACAGGGCTATGGGGAGAGAGCGGGGGGACAGTGGGATTAGTTTGGGGATGGATACAGGGCTATGGGGAGAGAGAGCGGGGGGGACAGTGGGATTAGTTTGGGGATGGATACAGGGCTATGGAGAGAGAGAGCGGGGGGACAGTGGGATTAGTTTGGGGATCGATACAGGGCTATGGGGAGAGAGCGGGGACAGTGGGATTAGTTTGGGGATGGATACAGGGCTATGGGGAGAGAGAGCGGGGGGGACAGTGGGATTAGTTTGGGGATCGATACAGGGCTATGGGGAGAGAGAGTGGGGGACAGTGGGGTTAGTTTGGGGATCGATACAGGGCTATGGGGAGAGAGAGAGGGGGGACAGTGGGATTAGTTTGGGGATCGAAACAGGGCTATGGGGAGAGAGAGCGGGGGGACAGTGGGATTAGTTTGGGGATCGATACAGGGCAATGGGGAGAGAGAGAGGGGGGACAGTGGGATTAGTTTGGGGATCGATACAGGGCAATGGGGAGAGAGAGAGGGGGGACAGTGGGATTAGTTTGGGGAGAGAGAGCGGGGGGACAGTGGGATTAGTTTGGGGATGGATACAGGGCTATGGGGAGTGAGAGCGGGGGGGACAGTGGGATTAGTTTGGGGATCGAAACAGGGCTATGGGGAGAGAGAGCGGGGGGACAGTGGGATTAGTTTGGGGATCAATACAGGGCAATGGGGAGAGAGAGAGGGGGGACAGTGGGATTAGTTTGGGGATGGATACAGGGCTATGGGGAGAGAGAGCGGGGGGACAGTGGGATTAGTTTGGTGGATCGATACAGGGCTATGGGGAGAGAGAGAGCGGGGGGACAGTGGGATTAGTTTGGGGATCGATACAGGGCTATGGGGAGAGAGAGAGTGGGGGGACAGTGGGATTAGTTTGGGGATGGATACAGGGCTATGGGGAGAGAGAGTGGGGGGACAGTGGGATTAGTTTGGGGATCGATACAGGGCTATGGGGAGAGAGCGGGGGACAGTGGGATTAGTTTGGGAATCGATACAGGGCGATGGGGGGAGAGTGCGGGGGGACAGTGGGATTAGTTTGGGGATCGATACAGGGCTATGGGGACGGAGAGCGGGGGTACAGTGGGATTAGTTTGGGGATCGATACAGGGCTATGGGGACGGAGAGTGGGGGGACAGTGGGATTAGTTTGGGGATGGATACAGGGCTATGGGGAGAGAGAGCGGGGGGACAGTGGGATTAGTTTGGGGATCGATACAGGGCTATGGGGAGAGAGAGCGCGGGGACAGTGGGATTAGTTTGGGGATCGATACAGGGCTATGGGGAGAGAGAGCGGGGGGACAGTGGGATTAGTTTGGGGATCGATACAGGGCTATGGGGAGAGAGAGCGGGAGGACAGTGGGATTAGTTTGGGGATCGATACAGGGCTATGGGGAGAGAGAGCGGGGGGACAGTGGGATTAGTTTGGGGATGGATACAGGGCTATGGGGAGAGAGAGTGGGGGGACAGTGGGATTAGTTTGGGGATCGATACAGGGCTATGGGGAGAGAGAGCGGGGGGACAGTGGGATTAGTTTGGGGATCGATTCAGGGCTATGGGGAGAGAGAGTGGGGGGCCAGTGGGATTAGTTTGGGGATTGATACAGGGCTATGGGGTGAGAGAGCGGGGGGACAGTGGAATTAGTTTGGGGTTCGAAACAGGGCAATGGGGAGAGAGAGTGCAGGGACAGTGGGATTAGTTTGGGGATGGAAACAGGGCTATGGGGAGAGAGAGCTGGGGGACAGTGGGATTAGTTTGGGGATCGATACAGCGCTATGGGGAGAGAGAGCGGGGGGACAGTGGGATTAGTTTGGGGATCGATACAGGGCTATGGGGAGAGAGAGCGGGGCGACAGTGGGATTAGTTTGGGGATCGATACAAGGCTATGGGGAGAGAGAGCGGGGGGACAGTGGGATTAGTTTGGGGATCGATACAGGGCTATGGGGAGAGAGAGCGGGGGGGACAGTGGGATTAGTTTGGGGATCGATACAGGGCTATGGGGAGAGAGAGCAGGGGGACAGTGGGATTAATTTGGGGATCGATACAGGGCTATGGGGAGAGAGAGCGGGGGGGACAGTGGGATTAGTTTGGGGATCGATACAGGGCTATGGGGAGAGAGAGCGGGGGGACAGTGGGATTAGTTTGGGGATCGATACAGGGCTATGGGGAGAGAGAGCGGGGGGACAGTGGGATTAGTTTGGGGATCGATACAGGGCTATGGGGAGAGAGAGCGGGGGGACAGTGGGATTAGTTTGGGGATCGATACAGGGCTATGGGGAGAGAGCGGGGAGACAGTGGGATTAGTTTGGGGATTGATACAGGGCTAAGGGGAGAGAGAGTGGGGGGACAGTGGGATTAGTTTGGGGATTGATACAGGGCTATGGGGAGAGAGAGTGGGGGGACAGTGGGATTAGTTTGGGGATCGATACCGGGCTATGGGGAGAGAGAGTGGGACAGTGGGATTAGTTTGGGGATCGAGACAGGGCTATGGGGAGAGAGAGTGGGGGGACAGTGGGATTAGTTTGGGGATCGAAACAGGGCTATGGGGAGAGAGAGTGCAGGGACAGTGGGATTAGTTTGGGGATGGATACAGGGCTATGGGGAGAGAGAGCGGGGGGACAGTGGGATTAGTTTGGGGATCGATACAGCGCTATGGGGAGAGAGAGCGGGGGGACAGTGGGATTAGTTTGGGGATCGATACAGGGCTATGGGGAGAGAGAGTGGGGGGACAGTGTGATTAGTTTGGGGATCGAAACAGGGCTCTGGGGAGAGAGAGTGCAGGGACAGTGGGATTAGTTTGGGGATCGATACAGGGCTATGGGGAGAGAGAGCGGGGGGACAGTGGGATTAGTTTGGGGATGGACACAGGGCTATGGGGAGAGAGAGCGGGAGGACAGTGGGATTAGTTTGGGGATCGATATAGGGCTATGGGGAGAGAGCGGGGGACAGTAGGATTAGTTTGGGGATCGATACAGGGCTATGGGGAGAGAGCGGGGGACAGGGGGATTAGTTTGGGGATCGATACAGGGCTATGGGGAGAGAGAGCGGGGGGACAGTGGGATTAGTTTGGGGATGGATACAGGGCTATGGGGGGAGAGAGTGGGGGGACAGTGGGATTAGTTTGGGGATCGATACAGGGCTATGGGGAGAGAGCGGGGGACAGGGGGATTAGTTTGGGGATCGAGACAGGGCTATGGGGGGAGAGAGCGGGGGGACAGTGGGATTAGTTTGGGGATCAATACAGGGCGATGGGAAGAGACAGCGGGGGGACAGTGGGATTAGTTTGGGGATCGATACAGGGCTATGGGGAGAGAGAGCAGGGGGACAGTGGGATTAATTTGGGGATCGATACAGGGCTATGGGGAGGGAGAGCGGGGGGGACAGTGGGATTAGTTTGGGGATCGATACAGGGCTATGGGGAGAGAGCGGGGAGACAGTGGGATTAGTTTGGGGATTGATACAGGGCTAAGGGGAGAGAGAGTGGGGGGACAGTGGGATTAGTTTGGGGATTGATACAGGGCTATGGGGAGAGAGAGTGGGGGGACAGTGGGATTAGTTTGGGGATCGATACCGGGCTATGGGGAGAGAGAGTGGGATAGTGGGATTAGTTTGGGGATCGAGACAGGGCTATGGGGAGAGAGAGTGGGGGGACAGTGGGATTAGTTTGGGGATCGAAACAGGGCTATGGGGAGAGAGAGTGCAGGGACAGTGGGATTAGTTTGGGGATGGATACAGGGCTATGGGGAGAGAGAGCGGGGGGACAGTGGGATTAGTTTGGGGATCGATACAGCGCTATGGGGAGAGAGAGCGGGGGGACAGTGGGATTAGTTTGGGGATCAATACAGGGCTCTGGGGAGAGAGAGTGCAGGGACAGTGGGATTAGTTTGGGGATCGATACAGGGCTATGGGGAGAGAGAGCGGGGGGACAGTGGGATTAGTTTGGGGATGGATACAGGGCTATGGGGAGAGAGAGCGGGAGGACAGTGGGATTAGTTTGGGGATCGATATAGGGCTATGGGGAGAGAGCGGGGGACAGGGGGATTAGTTTGGGGATCGATACAGGGCTATGGAGAGAGAGCGGGGGACAGGGGGATTAGTTTGGGGATCGATACAGGGCTATGGGGAGAGAGAGCGGGGGGACAGTGGGATTAGTTTGGGGATGGATACAGGGCTATGGGGGGAGAGAGTGGGGGGACAGTGGGATTAGTTTGGGGATCGATACAGGGCTATGGGGAGAGAGCGGGGGACAGGGGGATTAGTTTGGGGATCGATACAGGGCTATGGGGAGAGACATCGGGGGGACAGTGGGATTAGTTTGGGGATCGATACAGGGCTATGGGGAGAGAGAGCGGGGGGACAGTGGGATTAGTTTGGGGATGGATACAGGGCTATGGGGAGAGAGAGCGGGGGGACAGTGGGATTAGTTTGGGGATCGATACAGGGCTATGGGGAGAGAGAGTGGGGGGACAGTGGGATTAGTTTGGGGATCGATACAGGGCTATGGGGAGAGAGCGGGGGGACAGTGGGATTAGTTTGGGGATCGATACAGGGCTATGGGGAGAGAGAGCGGGGGGACAGTGGGATTAGTTTGGGGATGGATACAGGGATATGGGGAGAGAGAGTGGGGGACAGTGGGATTAGTTTGGGGATGGATACAGGGCTATGGGGAGAGAGCGGGGGGACAGTGGGATTAGTTTGGGGATGGATACAGGGCTATGGGGAGAGAGAGTGGGGACAGTGGGATTAGTTTGGGGATCGATACAGGGCTATGGGGAGAGAGCGGGGGGACAGTGGGATTAGTTTGGGGATCGATACAGGGCTATGGGGAGAGAGAGTGGGGACAGTGGGATTAGTTTGGGGATGGATACAGGGCTATGGGGAGAGAGAGTGGGGGGACAGTGGGATTAGTTTGGGGATCGATACAGGGCAATGGGGAGAGAGCGGGGGGGACAGTGGGATTAGTTTGTGGATCGATACAGGGCTATGGGAAGAGAGAGTGGGGGGACTGTGGGATTAGTTTGGGGATCGATACAGGGCAATGGGGAGAGAGCGGGGGGGACAGTGGGATTAGTTTGTGGATCGATACAGGGCTATGGGGAGAGAGAGCGGGGGGGGACAGTGGGATTAGTTTGGGGATCGATACAGGGCTATGGGGAGAGAGAGCGGGGGGACAGTGGGATTAGTTTGGGGATCGATACAGGGCTATGGGGAGAGAGAGAGGGGGGACAGTGGGATTAGTTTGGGGATCGATACAGGGCTATGGGGAGAGAGAGCGGGGGGACAGTGGGATTAGTTTGGGGATCGATACAGGGCTATGGGGAGAGAGAGTGGGGGGGACAGTGGGATTAGTTTGGGGATCGATACAGGGCTATGGGGAGAGAGAGCGGGGGGACAGTGGGATTAGTTTGGGGATCGATACAGGGCTATGGGGAGAGAGAGCGGGGGGACAGTGGGATTAGTTTAGGGATCGATACAGGGCTATGGGGAGAGAGAGCGGGGGGACAGTGGGATTAGTTTGGGGATCGAAACAGGGCTATGGGGAGAGAGAGCGGGGGGACAGTGGGGTTAGTTTGGGGATCGATACAGGGCTATGGGAAGAGACAGCGGGGGGACAGTGGGGTTAGTTTGGGGAACGATACAGGGCTATGGGGAGAGAGAGCAGGGGGGGACAGTGGGATTAGTTTGGGGATCAATACAGGGCTATGGGGAGAGAGCGGGGAGACAGTGGGATTAGTTTGGGGATCGATACAGCGCTATGGGGAGAGAGAGCGGGGGGACAGTGGGATTAGTTTGGGGATCGATACAGGGCTATGGGGAGAGAGAGCGGGGGGACAGTGGGATTAGTTTGGGGATGGATACAGGGCTATGGGGAGAGAGAGTGGGGGGACAGTGGGATTAGTTTGGGGATGGTTACAGGGCTATGGGGAGAGAGAGCGGGGGGACAGTGGGATAAGTTTGGGGATCGATACAGGGCTATGGGGAGAGAGAGCGGGGGGACAGTGGGATTAGTTTGGGGATTGATACAGGGCTATGGGGTGAGAGTGCGGGGGGACAGTGGAATTAGTTTGGGGATCGAAACAGGGCTATGGGGAGAGAGAGTGCAGGGACAGTGGGATTAGTTTGGGGATGGATACAGGGCTATGGGGAGAGAGAGCGGGGGGACAGTGGGATTAGTTTGGGGATCGATACAGCGCTATGGGGAGAGAGAGCGGGGGGACAGTGGGATTAGTTTGGGGATCGATACAGGGCTATGGGGAGAGAGAGCGGGGCGACAGTGGGATTAGTTTGGGGATCGATACAAGGCTATGGGGAGAGAGAGCGGGGGGACAGTGGGATTAGTTTGGGGATCGATACAGGGCTATGGGGAGAGAGAGCAGGGGGACAGTGGGATTAATTTGGGGATCGATACAGGGCTATGGGGAGGGAGAGCGGGGGGGACAGTGGGATTAGTTTGGGGATCGATACAGGGCTATGGGGAGAGAGAGCGGGGGGACAGTGGGATTAGTTTGGGGATTGATACAGGGCTATGGGGAGAGAGAGTGGGGGGGACAGTGGGATTAGTTTGGGGATGGATACAGGGCTATGGGGTGAGAGAGCGGGGGGACAGTGGAATTAGTTTGGGGATCGAAACAGGGCTATGGGGAGAGAGAGTGCAGGGACAGTGGGATTAGTTTGGGGATGGATACAGGGCTATGGGGAGAGAGAGCGGGGGGACAGTGGGATTAGTTTGGGGATCGATACAGCGCTATGGGGAGAGAGAGCGGGGGGACAGTGGGATTAGTTTGGGGATCGATACAGGGCTATGGGGAGAGAGAGCGGGGCGACAGTGGGATTAGTTTGGGGATCGATACAAGGCTATGGGGAGAGAGAGCGGGGGGACAGTGGGATTAGTTTGGGGATCGATACAGGGCTATGGGGAGAGAGAGCAGGGGGACAGTGGGATTAATTTGGGGATCGATACAGGGCTATGGGGAGGGAGAGCGGGGGGGACAGTGGGATTAGTTTGGGGATCGATACAGGGCTATGGGGAGAGAGAGCGGGGGGACAGTGGGATTAGTTTGGGGATCGATACAGGGCTATGGGGAGAGAGAGCGGGGGGACAGTGGGATTAGTTTGGGGATCGATACAGGGCTATGGGGAGAGAGAGCGGGGGGACAGTGGGATTAGTTTGGGGATCGATACAGGGCTATGGGGAGAGAGCGGGGAGACAGTGGGATTAGTTTGGGGATTGATACAGGGCTAAGGGGAGAGAGAGTGGGGGGACAGTGGGATTAGTTTGGGGATTGATACAGGGCTATGGGGAGAGAGAGAGGGGGGACAGTGTGATTAGTTTGGGGATCGAAACAGGGCTATGGGGAGAGAGAGTGCAGGGACAGTGGGATTAGTTTGGGGATGGATACAGGGCTATGGGGAGAGAGAGCGGGGGGACAGTGGGATTAGTTTGGGGATCGATACAGCGCTATGGGGAGAGAGAGCGGGGGGACAGTGAGATTAGTTTGGGGATCGATACAGGGCTATGGGAAGAGATAGCGGGGGGACAGTGGGGTTAGTTTGGGGAACGATACAGGGCTATGGGGAGAGAGTGCCGGGGGGGACAGTGGGATTAGTTTGGGGATCGATACAGGGCTATGGGGAGAGAGAGTGGGGGGACAGTGGAATTAGTTTGGGGATTGATACAGGGCTATAGGGATAGAGAGCGGGGGGACAGTGGAATTAGTTTGGGGATCGCAACAGGGCTATGGGGAGAGAGAGTGCAGGGACAGTGGGATTAGTTTGGGGATGGATACAGGGCTATGTGGAGAGAGAGCGGGGGGACAGTGGGATTAGTTTGGGGATCGATACAGCGCTATGGGGAGAGAGAGCGGGGGGACAGTGGGATTTGTTTGGGGATCGATACAGGGCTATGGGGAGAGAGAGCGGGGCGACAGTGGGATTAGTTTGGGGATCGATACAGGGCTATGGGGAGAGAGAGCTGGGGGACAGTGGGATTAGTTTGGGGATCGATACAGGGCTATGGGGAGAGAGAGCAGGGGGACAGTGGGATTAATTTGGGGATCGATACAGGGCTATAGGGATAGAGAGCGGGGGGACAGTGGAATTAGTTTGGGGATCGCAACAGGGCTATGGGGAGAGAGAGTGCAGGGACAGTGGGATTAGTTTGGGGATGGATACAGGGCTATGGGGAGAGAGAGCGGGGGGACAGTGGGATTAGTTTGGGGATCGATACAGCGCTATGGGGAGAGAGAGCGGGGGGACAGTGGGATTTGTTTGGGGATCGATACAGGGCTATGGGGAGAGAGAGCGGGGCGACAGTGGGATTAGTTTGGGGATCGATACAGGGCTATGGGGAGAGAGAGTGGGGGGGACAGTGGGATTAGTTTGGGGATCGATACAGGGCTATGGGGAGAGAGCGGGGAGACAGTGGGATTAGTTTGGGGATCGATACAGGGCTATGGGGAGAGAGAGTGGGGGGACAGTGGGATTAGTTTGGGGATGGATACAGGGCTATGGGGCGAGAGAGCGGGGGGACAGTGGGATTAGTTTGGGGATCGATACAGGGCTATGGGGAGAGAGAGTGGGGGGACAGTGGGATTAGTTTGGGGATGGATACAGGGCTATGGGGCGAGAGAGCGGGGGGACAGTGGGATTATTTTGGGGATCGATACAGGGCTATGGGGAGAGAGAGAGGGGGGACAGTGGGATTAGTTTGGGGATCGAAACAGGGCTATGGGGAGAGAGAGCGGGGGGACAGTGGGATTAGTTTGGGGATCGAGACAGGGCTATGGGGGGAGAGAGCGGGGCGACAGTGGGATTAGTTTGGGGATCAATACAGGGCGATGGGAAGAGACAGCGGGGGGACAGTGGGATTAGTTTGGGGATCGATACAGGGCTATGGGGAGAGAGAGTGGGGAGAGTGGGATTAGTTTGGGGATGGATACAGGGCTATGGGGAGAGAGAGCGGGGGGACAGTGGGATTAGTTTGGGGATCGATACAGGGCTATGGGGAGAGAGAGCGGGGGGACAGTGGGGTTAGTTTGGGGATCGATACAGGGCTATGTTAAGAGACAGCGGGGGGACAGTGGGGTTAGTTTGGGGAACGATACAGGGCTATGGGGAGAGAGAGCGGGGGGGGACAGTGGGATTAGTTTGGGGATGGATACAGGGCTATGGGTAGAGAGCGGGGGGACAGTGGAATTTGTTTGGGGATCGATACAGGGCTATGGGGAGAGAGAGTGGGGGGACAGTGGGGTTAGTTTGGGGATGGATACAGGGCTATGGGGAGAGAGTGGGGGGACAGTGGGGTTAGTTTGGGGATCGATACAGGGCTATGGGGAGAGAGAGCGGGGGGACAGTGGGATTAGTTTGGGGATGGATACAGGGCTATGGGGAGAGAGAGCGGGGGGACAGTGGGATTAGTTTGGGGATGGATACAGGGCTATGGGGGGAGAGAGAGCGGGGGGACAGTGGGATTAGTTTGGGGATCGATACAGGGCTATGGGGAGAGAGCGGGGGGACAGTGGGATTAGTTTGGGGATCGGTACAGGGCTATGGGGAGAGAGAGCGGGGGGAAAGTGGGATTAGTTTGGGGATGGATACAGGGCTATGGGGAGAGTGAGTGGGGGGACAGTGGGATTAGTTTGGGGATCGATACAGGGCTATGGGGAGAGAGAGCGGGGGGGAGACAGTGGGATTAGTTTGGGGATCGATACAGGGCTATGGGGAGAGAGAGCAGGGGACAGTGGGATTAGTTTGGGGATCGATACAGGGCTATGGGGAGAGAGAGCGGGGGGACAGTGGGATTAGTTTGGGGATGGATACAGTGCTATGGGGAGAGAGCGGGGGGGGCAGTGGGATTAGTTTGGGGATCGATACAGGGCTATGGGGAGAGAGAGCGGGGGGGACAGTGGGATTAGTTTGGGGATCGATACAGGGCTATGGGGAGAGAGAGTGGGGGACAGTGGGATTAGTTTGGGGATGGATACAGGGCTATGGGGAGAGAGCGGGGACAGTGGGATTAGTTTGTGGATAGATACAGGGCTATGGGGAGAGAGAGCGGGGGGACAGTGGGATTAGTTTGGGGATCGATACAGGGCTATGGGGAGAGAGAGCGGGGGGACAGTGGGATTAGTTTGGGGATCGAGACAGGGCTATGGGGAGAGAGAGCGGGGGGACAGTGGGATTAGTTTGGGGATGGATACAGGGCTATGGGGAGAGAGAGTGGGGGTCAGTGGGATTAGTTTGGGGATCGATACAGGGCTATGGGGAGAGAGAGCGGGGGGACAGTGGGGTTAGTTTGGGGATCGATACAGGGCTATGGGAAGAGACAGCGGGGGGACAGTGGGGTTAGTTTGGGGAACGATACAGGGCTATGGGGAGAGAGAGCAGGGGGGGACAGTGGGATTAGTTTGGGGATCGATACAGGGCTATGGAGAGAGAGCGGGGAGACAGTGGGATTAGTTTGGGGTTTGATACAGGGCTATGGGGAGTGACAGTGGGGGGACAGTGGGATTAGTTTGGGGATCGATACAGGGCTATGGGGAGAGAGAGCGGGGGGACAGTGGGATTAGTTTGGGGATTGATACAGGGCTATGGGGAGAGAGAGCGGGGGGACAGTGGAATTAGTTTGGGGATCGAAACAGGGCTATGGGGAGAGAGAGTGGGGGGACAGTGGGATTAGTTTGGGGATGGATACAGGGCTATGGGGAGAGAGAGTGGGGGACAGTGGGATTAGTTTGGGGATTGATACAGGGCTATGGGGAGAGAGAGTGGGGGGACAGTGGGATTAGTTTGGGGATGGATACAGGGCTATGGGGAGAGAGCGGGGGGACAGTGAGATTGGTTTGGAGATCGATACAGGGCTATGGGGAGAGAGAGTGGGGGACAGTGGGATTAGTTTGGGGATCGATACAGGGCTATGGGGAGAGAGCGGGGAGACAGTGGGATTAGTTTGGGGATTGATTCAGGGCTATGGGGAGAGAGAGTGGGGGGACAGTGGGATTAGTTTGGGGATCGATACAGGGCTATGGGGAGAGAGAGTGGGACAGTGGGATTAGTTTGGGGATCGAGACAGGGCTATGGGGAGAGAGAGTGGGGGGACAGTGGGATTAGTTTGGGGATCGAAACAGGGCTATGGGGAGAGAGAGTGCAGGGACAGTGGGATTAGTTTGGGGATGGATACAGGGCTATGGGGAGAGAGAGGGGGGGGACAGTGGGATTAGTTTGGGGATCGATACAGCGCTATGGGGAGAGAGCGGGGGGACAGTGGGATTAGTTTGGGGATCGATACAGGGCTATGGGGAGAGAGAGCGGGGGGACAGTGGGATTAGTTTGGGGATCGAAACAGGGCTATGGGGAGAGAGAGTGAGGGGGACAGTGGGATTAGTTTGGGGATGGATACAGGGCTATGGGGAGAGAGAGCGGGGGGACAGTGGGATTAGTTTGGGGATCGATACAGGGCAATGGGGAGGGAGAGTGCAGGGACAGTGAGGTTAGTTTGGGGATGGATACAGGGCTATGGGGAGAGAGAGCGGGGGGACAGTGGGATTAGTTTGGGGATCGATACAGGGCTATGGGGAGAGAGAGCGGGGGGACAGTGGGATTAGTTTGGGGATCCATACAGCGCTATGGGGAGAGAGAGCGGGGGGACAGTGGGATTAGTTTGGGGATCGATACAGGGCTATGGGAAGAGACAGCGGGGGGACAGTGGGGTTAGTTTGGGGAACGATACAGGGCTATGGGGAGAGAGAGCCGGGGGGGACAGTGGGATTAGTTTGGGGATCGATACAGGGCTATGGGGAGAGAGAGTGGGGGGACAGTGGGATTAGTTTGGGGATGGATACAGGGCTATGGGGAGAGAGAGCGGGGGGGACAGTGGGATTAGTTTGGGGATCGATACAGGGCTATGGGGAGAGAGAGCGGGGGGACAGTGGGATTAGTTTGGGGATCGATACAGGGCTATGGGGAGAGAGAGCGGGGGGACAGTGGGATTAGTTTGGGGATCGATACAGGGCTATGGGGAGAGAGAGCGGGGGGACAGTGGGATTAGTTTGGGGATCGATACAGGGCTATGGGGAGAGAGAGCGGGGGGACAGTGGGATTAGTTTGGGGATCGAAACAGGGCTATGGGGAGAGAGAGCGGGGGGACAGTGGGATTAGTTTGGGGATCGAAACAGGGCTATGGGGAGAGAGAGCGGGGGGACAGTGGGATTAGTTTGGGGATCGTGACAGGGCTATGGGGGGAGAGAGCGGGGGGACAGTGGGATTAGTTTGGGGATCAATACAGGGCGATGGGAAGAGACAGCGGGGGGACAGTGGGGTTAGTTTGGGGATCGATACAGGGCTATGGGAAGAGACAGCGGGGGGACAGTGGGGTTAGTTTGGGGAACGATACAGGGCTATGGGGAGAGAGAGCGGGGGGGGACAGTGGGATTAGTTTGGGGATCGATACAGGGCCATGGGGAGAGAGAGCGGGGGGACAGTGGGATTAGTTTGGGGAGAGAGCGGGGGGACTGGGATTAGTTTGGGGATCGATACAGGGCTATGGGGAGAGAGAGCGGGGGGACAGTGGGATTAGTTTGGGGATCGATACAGGGCTATGGGGAGAGAGCGGGGAGACAGTGGGATTAGTTTGGGGATTGATACACGGCTATGGGGAGAGAGAGCGGGGAGACAGTGGGATTAGTTTGGGGATCGATACAGGGCTATGGGGAGAGAGAGTGGGGGGACAGTGGGATTAGTTTGGGGATGGATACAGGGCTATGGGGAGAGAGCGGGGGACAGTGGGATTAGTTTAGGGATCGATACAGGGCAATGGGGAGAGAGAGCGGGGGGACAGTGGGATTAGTTTGGGGATCGATACAGGGCTATGGGGAGAGAGAGCGGGGGCACAGTGGGATTAGTTTGGGGATCGATACAGGGCTATGGGGAGAGAGCGGGGGGACAGTGGGATTAGTTTGGGGATGGATACAGGGCTATGGGGAGAGAGAGCGGGGGGACAGTGGGATTAGTTTGGGGATGGATACAGGGCTATGGGGGGAGAGAGAGCGGGGGGACAGTGGGATTAGTTTGGGGATGGATACAGGGCTATGGGGGGAGAGAGAGCGGGGGGACAGTGGGATTAGTTTGGGGATCGATACAGGGCTATGGGGGGAGAGAGAGCGGGGGGACAGTGGGATTAGTTTGGGGATTGATACAGGGCTATGGGGAGAGAGCGGGGGGACAGTGGGATTAGTTTGGGGATCGGTACAGGGCTATGGGGAGAGAGAGTCGGGGGACAGTGGGATTAGTTTGGGGATGGATACAGGGCTATGGGGAGAGAGAGTGGGGGGAAAGTGGGATTAGTTTGGTGATCGATACAGGGCTATGGGGAGAGAGAGAGGGGGGGGGGGACAGTGGGATTAGTTTGGGGATCGATACAGGGCTATGGGGAGAGAGAGCAGGGGACAGTGGGATTAGTTTGGGGATCGATACAGGGCTATGGGGAGAGAGAGTGGGGGGACAGTGGGATTAGTTTGGGGATCGATACAGGGCTATGGGGAGAGAGAGCGGGGAGACAGTGGGATTAGTTTGGGGATCGATATAGGGCTATGGGGAGAGAGAGCGGGGGGACAGTGGGATTAGTTTGGGGATCGATACAGGGCTATGGGGAGAGAGAGTGGGCGGACAGTGGGATTAGTTTGGGGATCGATACAGGGCTATGGGGAGAGAGAGAGGGGGGACAGTGGGATTAGTTTGGGGATCGATACAGGGCTATGGGGAGAGAGAGAGGGGGGACAGTGGGATTAGTTTGGGGATCGATACAGGGCTATGGGGAGAGAGAGCGGGGGGACAGTGGGATTAGTTTGGGGATCGATACAGGGCTATGGGGGGAGAGAGCGGGGGGACAGTGGGATTAGTTTGGGGATTGATACAGGGCTATGGGGAGAGAGAGTGGGGGGACAGTGGGATTAGTTTGGGGATCGATACAGGGCTATGGGGAGAGAGAGCGGGGGGACAGTGGGATTAGTTTGGGGATCGATACAGGGCTATGGGTAGAGAGAGTGGGGGGACAGTGGGATTAGTTTGTGGATCGATACAGCGCTATGGGGAGAGAGAGTGGGGGGACAGTGGGATTAGTTTGGGGATCGATACAGGGCTATGGGGAGAGAGAGAGGGGGGGGACAGTGGGATTAGTTTGGGGATGGATACAGGGCTATGGGGAGAGAGAGCGGGGGGACAGTGGGATTAGTTTGGGGATGGATACAGGGCTATGGGGAGAGAGAGCGGGGGGACAGTGGGATTAGTTTGGGGATGGATACAGTGCTATGGGGAGAGAGCGGGGGACAGTGGGATTAGTTTAGGGATCGATACAGGGCAATGGGGAGAGAGAGCGGGGGGACAGTGGGATTAGTTTGGGGATCGATACAGGGCTATGGGGAGAGAGCGGGGGGACAGTGGGATTAGTTTGGGGATGGATACAGGGCTATGGGGAGAGAGAGCGGGGGGACAGTGGGATTAGTTTGGGGATGGATACAGGGCTATGGGGGGAGAGAGAGCGGGGGGATAGTGGGATTAGTTTGGGGATGGATACAGGGCTATGGGGAGAGAGAGCGGGGGGACAGTGGGATTAGTTTGGGGATCGATACAGGGCTATGGGGGGAGAGAGAGCGGGGGGACAGTGGGATTAGTTTGGGGATCGATACAGGGATATGGGGAGAGAGCGGGGGGACAGTGGGATTAGTTTGGGGATCGATACAGGGCTATGGGGGGAGAGAGAGCGGGGGGACAGTGGGATTAGTTTGGGGATCGATACAGGGCTATGGGGGGAGAGAGAGCGGGGGGACAGTGGGATTAGTTTGGGGATCGATACAGGGCTATGGGGAGAGAGCGGGGGGACAGTGGGATTAGTTTGGGGATCGGTACAGGGCTATGGGGAGAGAGAGTGGGGGGACAGTGGGATTAGTTTGGGGATCGATACAGGGCTATGGGGAGAGAGAGCGGGGGGACAGTGGGATTAGTTTGGGGATCGATACAGGGCTATGGGGAGAGAGAGCGGGGGGACAGTGGGATTAGTTTGGGGATCGATACAGGGCTATGGGGAGAGAGACTGGGGGGACAGTGGGATTAGTTTGGGGATCGGTACACGGCTATGGGGAGAGAGAGCGGGGGGACAGTTGGATTAGTTTGGGGATGGACACAGGGCTATGGGGAGAGAGAGCGGGGGGACAGTGGGATTAGTTTGGGGATGGATACAGGGCTATGGGGAGAGAGACTGGGGGGACAGTGGGATTAGTTTGGGGATCGGTACACGGCTATGGGGAGAGAGAGCGGGGGGGACAGTTGGATTAGTTTGGGGATGGACACAGGGCTATGGGGAGAGAGAGCGGGGGGGCAGTGGGATTAGTTTGGGGATGGATACAGGGCTATGGGGAGAGAGCGGGGGGACAGTGGGATTAGTTTGGGGATCGATACAGGGCTATGGGGAGAGAGAGTGGGGGGGACAGTGGGATTAGTTTGGGGATCGATACAGGGCTATGGGGAGAGAGAGTGGGGCGACAGTGGGATTAGTTTGGGGATCGGTACACGGCTATGGGGAGAGAGAGCGGGGGGACAGTGGGATTAGTTTGGGGATGGATACAGGGCTATGGGGAGAGAGAGCGGGGGGACAGTGGGATTAGTTTGGGGATCGATACAGGGCTATGGGGAGAGAGAGCGGGGGGGACAGTGGGATTAGTTTGGGGATCGATACAGGGCTATGGGGAGAGAGAGTGGGGGACAGTGGGATTAGTTTGGGGATGGATACAGGGCTATGGGGAGAGAGCGGGGGGACAGTGGGATTAGTTTGGGGATGGATACAGGGCTATGGGGAGAGAGAGTGGGGGGGACAGTGGGATTAGTTTGTGGATCGATACAGGGCTATGGGGAGAGAGAGCGGGGGGACAGTGGGATTAGTTTGGGGATCGATACAGGGCTATGGGGAGGAGAGAGCGGGGGGACAGTGGGATTAGTTTGGGGATCGAGACAGGGCTATGGGGAGAGAGAGTGGGGGGGCAGTGGGATTAGTTTGGGGATCGATACAGGGCTATGGGGAGAGAGAGTGGGGGGACAGTGGGATTAGTTTGGGGATGGATACAGGGCTATGGGGGGAGAGAGCGGGGGGACAGTGGGATTAGTTTGGGGATCGATACAGGGCTATGGGGAGAGAGAGCGGGGGGACAGTGGGATTAGTTTGGGGATCGATACAGGGCTATGGGGAGAGAGAGCGGGGGGGACAGTGGGATTAGTTTGGGGATCGATACAGGGCTATGGGGGAGAGAGAGTGGGGGGGCAGTGGGATTAGTTTGGGGATCGATACAGGGCTATGGGGAGAGAGAGTGGGGGGGACAGTGGGATTAGTTTGGGGATCGATACAGGGCTATGGGGAGAGAGCGGGGGGACAGTGGGATTAGTTTGGGGATGGATACAGGGCTATGGGGAGATCGAGCGAGGGGGACAGTGGGATTAGTTTGGGGATGGATACAGTGCTATGGGGAGAGAGAGCGGGGGGGCAGTGGGATTAGTTTGGGGATCGATACAGGGCAATGGGGAGGGAGAGCGGGGGGGCAGTGGGATTAGTTTGGTGATCGATACAGGGCTATGGGGAGAGAGAGCGGGGGGGACAGTGGGATTAGTTTGGGGATTGATACAGGGCTATGGGGGGAGAGAGCCGGGGGACAGTGGGATTAGTTTGGGGATCGATACAGGGGTATGGGGCGAGAGAGTGGGGGGACAGTGGGATTAGTTTGGGGATCGATACAGGGCTATGGGGAGAGAGAGCGGGGGGACAGTGGGATTAGTTTGGGGATTGATACAGGGCTATGGGGCGAGAGAGTGGGGGGACAGTGGGATTAGTTTGGGGAGAGAGCGGGGAGGACAGTGGGATAAGTTTGGGGATCGATACAGGGCAATGGGGAGAGAGCGGGGGGACAGTGGGATTAGTTTGGGGATGGATACAGGGCTATGGGGAGAGAGTGGGGGAACAGTGGGATTAGTTTCGGGATCGATACAGGGCTATGGGGAGGGAGAGCGGGGGGACAGTGGGATTAGTTTGGGGATCGATACAGGGCTATGGGGAGAGAGTGGGGGGACAGTGGGATTAGTTTGGGGATCGATACAGGGCTATGGGGAGAGAGAGCGGGGGGACAGTGGGATTAGTTTGGGGATGGATACAGGGCTATGGGGAGAGAGAGCGGGGGGACAGTGGGATTAGTTTGGGGATCGATACAGGGCTATGGGGAGAGAGAGTGGGGGGACAGTGGGATTAGTTTGGTGATCGATACAGGGCTATGGGGAGAGAGACTGGGGGGGGACAGTGGGATTAGTTTGGGGATCGATACCGGGCTATGGGGAGAGAGAGCGGGGGGGGCAGTGGGATTAGTTTGGTGATCGATACAGGGCAATGGGGAGGGAGAGCGGGGGGGCAGTGGGATCAGTTTGGTGATCGATACAGGGCTATGGGGAGAGAGAGCGGGGGGCAGTGGGATTAGTTTGGTGATCGATACAGGGCTATGGGGAGAGAGAGCAGGGGGACAGTGGGATTAGTTTGGGGATCGATACAGGGCTATGGGGAGAGAGAGTGGGGGGGTACAGTGGGATTAGTTTGGGGATCGATACAGGGCTATGGGGAGAGAGAGTGGGGGGGTACAGTGGGATTAGTTTGGGGATCGATACAGGGCTATGGGGAGAGAGAGCGGGGGGGACAGTGGGATTAGTTTGGGGATCGATACAGGGCTATGGGGAGAGAGAGTGGGGGGGTACAGTGGGATTAGTTTGGGGATCGAAACAGGGCTATGGGGGGGAGAGAGAGCGGGGGGACAGTGGGATTAATTTGGGGATCGATACAGGGCTATGGGGAGAGAGAGTGGGGGGGGACAGTGGGATTAGTTTGGGGATCGATACAGGGCTATGGGGAGAGAGAGTGGGGGGGTACAGTGGGATTAGTTTGGGGATCGATACAGGGCTATAGGGAGAGAGAGCGGGGGGACAGTGGAATTAGTTTGGGGATCGAAACAGGGCTATGGGGAGAGAGAGTGCAGGGACAGTGGGATTAGTTTGGGGATGGATACAGGGCTATGGGGAGAGAGAGCGGGGGGACAGTGGGATTAGTTTGGGGATCGATACAGCGCTATGGGGAGAGAGAGCGGGGGACAGTGGGATTAGTTTGGGGATCGATACAGGGCTATGGGGAGAGAGAGCGGGGCGACAGTGGGATTAGTTTGGGGATCGATACAGGGCTATGGGGAGAGAGAGTGGGGGGGTACAGTGGGATTAGTTTGGGGATCGATACAGGGCTATAGGGAGAGTGAGCGGGGGGACAGTGGAATTAGTTTGGGGATCGAAACAGGGCTATGGGGAGAGAGAGCGGGGCGACAGTGGGATTAGTTTGGGGATCGATACAGGGCTATGGGGAGAGAGAGCGGGGGGACAGTGGGATTAGTTTGGGGATCGATACAGGGCTATGGGGAGAGAGAGCAGGGGGACAGTGGGATTAATTTGGGAATGGATACAGGGCTATGGGGAGAGAGAGCGGGGGGACAGTGGGATTAGTTTGGGGATCGATACAGGGCTATGGGGAGAGAGAGTGGGGGGACAGTGGGATTAGTTTGGGGATCGATACAGGGCTATGGGGAGAGAGAGCGGGGGGACAGTGGGATTAGTTTGGGGATCGATACAGGGCTATGGGGAGAGAGCGGGGAGACAGTGGGATTAGTTTGGGGATGGATACAGGGCTATGGGGAGAGAGAGCGGGGGGACAGTGGGATTAGTTTGGGGATCGATACAGGGCTATGGGGAGAGAGAGAGGGGGGACAGTGGAATTAGTTTGGGGATCGAAACACGGCTATGGGGAGAGAGAGCGGGGGGACAGTGGGATTAGTTTGGGGATCGATACAGCGCTATGGGGAGAGAGAGCGGGGGGACAGTGGGATTAGTTTGGGGATCGATACAGGGCTATAGGGAGAGAGAGCGGGGGGACAGTGGGATTAGTTTGGGGATCGATACAGGGCTATGGGGAGAGAGAGTGGGGGGGACAGTGGGATTAGTTTGGGGATCGATACAAGGCTATGGCGAGAGAGAGTGGGGGGACAGAGGGATTAGTTTGGGGATGGATACAGGGCTATGGGGAGAGAGAGCGGGGGGACAGTGGGATTAGTTTGGGGATCGATACAGGGCTATGGGGAGAGAGAGCGGGGGGACAGTGGGATTAGTTTGGGGATCGATACAGGGCTATGGGGAGAGAGCGGGGGGACAGTGGGATTAGTTTGGGGATCGATACAGGGCGATGGCGAGAGAGAGTGGGTGGACAGAGGGATTAGTTTGGGGATCGATACAGGGCTATTGGGAGAGAGAGTGGGGGGACAGTGGGATTAGTTTGGGGATTGATGCAGGGCTATGGGAGGAGAGGGCGGGGGGACAGTGGGATTTGTTTGGGGATCGATACAGGGCTATGGGGAGAGAGAGCGGGGGGACAGTGGGATTAGTTTGGGGATCGATACAGGGCTATGGGGAGAGAGAGTGGGGGGATCGATACAGGGCTATGGGGAGAGAGAGTGGGGGGACAGTGGGATTAGTTTGGGGATGGATACAGGGCTATGGGGAGAGAGAGCGGGGGGACAGTAGGATTAGTTTGGGGATCGATACAGGGCTATGGGGAGAGAGAGCGGGGGGACAGTGGGATTAGTTTGGGGATCGATACAGGGCTCTGGGGGGAGAGATTGGGGGGGGACAGTGGGATTAGTTTGGGGATCGATACAGGGCTATGGGGAGAGAGAGCGGGGGGGACAGTGGGATTAGTTTGGGGTTCGATACAGTGCTATAGGGAGAGAGAACGGGGGGACCGTGGGATTAGTTTGGGGATCGATACAGGGCTATGGGGAGAGAGAGCGGGGGGACAGTGGGATTAGTTTGCGGATCGATACAGGGCTATGGGGAGAGAGTGGGGGGACAGTGGGATTAGTTTGGGGATGGATACAGGGTATGGGGAGAGAGAGCGGGGGGACAGTGGGAATAGTTTGGGGATCGATACAGGGCTATGGGGAGAGAGAGCGGGGGGACAGTGGGATTAGTTTGGGGATGGATACAGGGCTATGGGGAGAGAGAGTGGGGGGACAGTGGGATTAGTTTGGGGATCGATACAGGGCTATGGGGAGAGAGAGAGCGGGGGGACAGTGGGATTAGTTTGGGGTTCGATACAGGGCTATGGGCAGAGAGAGCGGGGGGACAGTGGGATTAGTTTGGGGATGGATACAGGGCTATGGGGAGAGAGAGCGGGGGGACAGTGGGATTAGTTTGGGGATCGATACAGGGCTATGGGGAGAGAGACTGGGGGGGACAGTGGGATTAATTTGGGGATCGATACAGGGCTGTGGGGAGAGAGAGCGGGGGGACAGTGGGAATAGTTTGGGGGTGGATACAGGGCTGTGGGGAGAGAGATCGTGGAAAGTTGGATTAGTTTGGGGATCGATACAGGGCTATGGGGAGAGAGAGCGGGGGGGGACAGTGGGATTAGTTTGGGGATCGATACAGGGCTATGGGGAGAGAGAGTGGGGGGGCAGTGGGACTAGTTTGGGGATCGATACAGGGCTATGGGGGAGAGAGTGGGGGGACAGTGGGATTAGTTTGGGGATCGATACAGGGCTATGGGGAGAGAGTGGGGGGACAGTGGGATTAGTTTGGGGATGGATACAGGGATATGGGGAGAGAAAGCGGGGGGGGACAGTTGGATTAGTTTGGGGATCGATACAGGGCTATGGGGAGAGAGAGCGGGGACAGTGGGATTAGTTTAGGGATCGATACAGGGCTATGGGGAGAGAGAGCGGGGGACAGTTGGATTAGTTTGGGGATCGATACAGGGCTATGGGGAGAGAGAGCGGGGACAGTGGGATTAGTTTGGGGATCGATACAGGGCTATGGGGAGAGAGAGTGGGGGGACAGTTGGATTAGTTTGGGGATCAATACAGGGCTATGGGGAGAGAGAGTGGGGGTACAGTGGGATTAGTTTGGGGATCGATACAGGGCTATGGGGAGAGAGAGTGGGGGGACAGTGGGATTAGTTTGGGGATCGATACAGGGCTATGGGGAGAGAGGGGGGGGACAGTGGGATTAGTTTGGGGATCGATACAGGGCTATGGGGAGAGAGAGCGGGGGGGGACAGTGGGATTAGTTTGGGGATGGATACAGGGCTATGGGGAGAGAGAGCGGGGGGACAGTGGGATTAGTTTGTGGATCGATACAGGGCGATGGGGAGAGAGAGCGGGGGGACAGTGGGATTAGTTTGTGGATCGATACAGGGCTATGGGGAGAGAGAGCGGGGGGACAGTGGGATTAGTTTGGGGATCGATACAGGGCTATGGGGAGAGAGAGTGGGGGAACAGTGGGATTAGTTTGGGGATGGATACAGGGCTATGGGGAGAGAGAGCGGGGGACAGTGGGATTAGTTTGGGGATGGATACAGGGCTATGGGGAGAGAGAGCGGGGGGACAGTGGGATTAGTTTGGGGATGGATACAGGGCTATGGGGAGAGAGAGTGGGGGGACAGTGGGATTAGTTTGGGGATCGATACAGGGCTATGGGGAGAGAGAGTGGGGGGACAGTGGGATTAGTTTGGGGATCGAGACAGGGCTATGGGGAGAGAGAGCGGGGGGACAGTGGAATTAGTTTGGGGATCGAAACAGGGCTGTGGGGAGAGAGAGCGGGGGGACAGTGGGATTAGTTTGGGTATCGAGACAGGGCTACAGGGAGAGAGAGCGGGGGGACAGTGGAATTAGTTTGGGGATCGATACAGGGCTATGGGGAGAGAGAGTGGGGGGACAGTGGGATTAGTTTGGGGATCGATACAGGGCTATGGGGGGAGAGAGTGGGGGGACAGTGGGATTAGTTTGGGGATCGAGACAGGGCTATGGGGAGAGAGAGCGGGGGGACAGTGGGATTAGTTTGGGGATCGAAACAGGGCTGTGGGGAGAGAGAGCGGGGGGACAGTGGGATTAGTTTGGGTATCGATACAGGGCTTTGGGGAGAGAGAGTGGGGGGACAGTGGGATGAGTTTAGGGATGGATACAGGGCTATGGGGAGAGAGAGCGGGGGGACAGTGGGATTAGTTTGGGGATCGATACAGGGCTATGGGGAGGGAGAGCGGGGGGACAGTGGGATTAGTTTGGGGATCGATACAGGGCTATGGGGAGAGAGAGCGGGGGGACAGTGGGATGAGTTTAGGGATGGATACAGGGCTATGGGGAGAGAGAGCGGGGGGACAGTGGGATTAGTTTGGGGATTGATACAGGGCTATGGCGAAAGAGAGAGGGGGACAGTGGGATTAGTTTGGGGATAGATACAGGGCTATGGGGAGAGAGAGTGGGGGGACAGTGGGATTAGTTTGGGGATGGATACAGGGCTATAGGGAGAGAGAGCGGGGGGGACAGTGGGATTAGTTTGGGGATCGATACAGGGCTATGGGGAGAGAGAGCGGGGGGACAGTGGGATTAGTTTGGGGATGGATACAGGGCTATGGGGAGAGAGAGCGGGGGGACAGTGGGATTAGATTGGGGATGGATACAGGGCTATGGGGAGAGAGAGTGGGGACAGTGGGATTAGTTTGGGGATCGATACAGGGCTATGGGGAGAGAGAGCAGGGGGACAGTGGGATTAGTTTGGGGATCGATATAGGGCTATGGGGAGAGAGAGCGGGGGGACAGTGGGATTAGTTTGGGGATGGATACAGGGCTATGGGGAGAGAGAGCGGGGGGACAGTGGGATTAGTTTGGGGATCGATATAGGGCTATGGGGAGAGAGAGCGGGGGGACAGTGGGATTAGTTTGGGGATCGATATAGGGCTATGGGGAGAGAGAGCGGGGGGACAGTGGGATTAGTTTGGGGATCGATACAGGGCTATGGGGAGAGAGAGCGGGGGACAGTGGGATTAGTTTGGGGATCGACACAGGGCTATGGGGTGAAAGAGCGGGGGGACAGTGGGATTAGTTTGGGGATGGATACAGGGCTATGGGGAGAGAGAGCGGGGGGACAGTGGGATTAGTTTGGGGATGGATACAGGGCTATGGTGAGAGAGAGTGGGGGGACAGTGGGATTAGTTTGGGGATGGATACAGGGCTATGGGGAGAGAGAGCGGGGGACAGTGGGATTAGTTTGGGGATGGATACAGGGCTATGGGGAGAGAGAGCGGGGGGGTCAATCGGAATAATTTGAGGATCGATACAGGGCTATGGGGAGAGAGAGTGGGGGATTGTGGGATTAGTTTGGGGATCGATACAGGGCTATGGGGAGAGAGAGCGGTGGACAGTGGGATTAGTTTGGGGATCGATACAGGGCTATGGGGAGAGAGAGCGGGGGGACAGTGGGATTAGTTTGGGGATGGATACAGGGCTATGGGGAGAGAGAGCGGTGGACAGTGGGATTAGTTTGGGGATCGATACAGGGCTATGGAGAGAGAGAGCGCGGGGACAGTGGGATTAGTTTGGGGATGGATACAGGGCTATGGGGAGAGAGAGTGGGGGGACAGAGGGATTAGTTTGGGGATGGATACAGGGCTATGGGGAGAGACAGAGTGGGGGCGGACAGTGGGATTAGTTTGGGGATTGATACAGGGCGATGGGGAGAGAGAGAGGGGACAGTGGGATTAGTTTGGGGATGGATACAGGGCTATGGGGAGAGAGAGTGGGGACAGTGGGATTAGTTTGGGGATCGATACAGGGCAATGGGGAGAGAGAGCGGGGGGACAGTGGGATTAGTTTGGGGATCGATACAGGGCTATGGGGAGAGAGAGCGGGGTGACAGTGGGATTAGTTTGGGGATGGATACAGGGCTATGGGGAGAGAGAGTGGGGGGGAGTGGGATTAGTTTGGGGATCGATACAGGGCTATGGGGAGAGAGAGTGGGGGGGACAGTGGGATTAGTTTGGGGATCGATACAAGGCTATGGGGAGAGAGAGTGGGGGGACAGTGGGATTAGTTTGGGGATGGATACAGGGCGATGGCGAGAGAGAGTGGGGGGACAGAGGGATTAGTTTGGGGATCGATACAGGGCTATGGGGAGAGAGAGCGGGGGACAGTGGGATTAGTTTGGGGATTGATGCAGGGCTATGGGAGGAGAGGGCGGGGGGACAGTGGGGTTAGTTTGGGGATGGATACAGGGCGATGGCGAGAGAGAGTGGGGGGACAGAGGGATTAGTTTGGGGATCGATACAGGGCTATGGGGAGAGAGAGTGGGGGGACAGTGGGATTAGTTTGGGGTTCGATACAGGGCTATGGGTAGGGAGAGCGGGGGGACAGTGGGATTAGTTTGGGGGTGGATACAAGGCGATGGCGAGAGAGAGTGGGGGGACAGTGGGATTAGTTTGGGGATGGATACAGGGCTATGGGAGGAGAGGGCGGGGGGACAGTGGGATTTGTTTGGGGATCGATACAGGGCTATGGGGAGAGAGAGCGGGGGGACAGTGGGATTAGTTTGGGGATCGATACAGGGCTATGGGGAGAGAGAGTGGGGGGATCGATACAGGGCTATGGGGAGAGAGAGTGGGGGGACAGTGGGATTAGTTTGGGGATGGATACAGGGCTATGGGGAGAGAGAGCGGGGGGACAGTGGGATTAGTTTGGGGATCGATACAGGGCTCTGGGGGGAGAGATTGGGGCGGACAGTGGGATTAGTTTGGGGATCGATACAGGGCTATGGGGAGAGAGAGCGGGGGGACAGTGGGATTAGTTTGGGGATCGATACAGTGCTATAGGGAGAGAGAACGGGGGGACAGTGGGATTAGTTTGGGGATCGATACAGGGCTATGGGGAGAGAGAGCGGGGGGACAGTGGGATTAGTTTGGGGATCGATACAGGGCTATGGGGAGAGAGAGTGGGGGGGACAGTGGGATTAGTTTGGGTATCGATACAAGGCTATGGGGAGAGAGAGTGGGGGGACAGTGGGATTAGTTTGGGGATTGATGCAGGGCTATGGGAGGAGAGGGCGGGGGGACAGTGGGGTTAGTTTGGGGATGGATACAGGGCGATGGCGAGAGAGAGTGGGGGGACAGAGGGATTAGTTTGGGGATCGATACAGGGCTATGGGGAGAGAGAGTGGGGGGACAGTGGGATTAGTTTGGGGTTCGATACAGGGCTATGGGGAGGGAGAGCGGGGGGACAGTGGGATTAGTTTGGGGGTGGATACAAGGCGATGGCGAGAGAGAGTGGGGGGACAGTGGGATTAGTTTGGGGATTGATGCAGGGCTATGGGGAGAGAGAGTGGGGGGACAGTGGGATTAGTTTGGGGATCGATACAGGGCTATGGGGAGAGAGCGGGGGGACAGTGGGATTAGTTTGGGGATGGATACAGGGCTATGGGGAGAGAGAGTGGGGGGACAGTGGGATTAGTTTGGGGATCGATACAGGGCTATGGGGAGAGAGAGCGGGGGGACAGTGGGATTAGTTTGGGGATCGATACAGGGCTATGGGAGGAGAGGGCGGGGGGACAGTGGGTTTTGTTTGGGGATCGATACAGGGCTATGGGGAGAGAGAGCGGGGGGACAGTGGGATTAGTTTGGGGATCGATACAGGGCTATGGGGAGAGAGAGTGGGGGGATCGATACAGGGCTATGGGGAGAGAGAGTGGGGGGACAGTGGGATTAGTTTGGGGATGGATACAGGGCTATGGGGAGAGAGAGCGGGGGGACAGTGGGATTAGTTTGGGGATCGATACAGGGCTCTGGGGGGAGAGATTGGGGCGGACAGTGGGATTAGTTTGGGGATCGATACAGGGCTATGGGGAGAGAGAGCGGGGGGACAGTGGGATTAGTTTGGGGATCGATACAGTGCTATAGGGAGAGAGAACGGGGGGACAGTGGGATTAGTTTGGGGATCGATACAGGGCTATGGGGAGAGAGAGCGGGGGGACAGTGGGATTAGTTTGCGGATCGATACAGGGCTATGGGGAGAGAGAGTGGGGGGACAGTGGGATCAGTTTGGGGATCGGTACAGGGCTATGGGGAGAGAGTGGGGGGACAGTGGGATTAGTTTGGGGATCGATACAGGGCTATGGGGAGAGAGAGTGGGGGGACAGTGGGATTAGTTTGGGGATCGATACAGGGCTATGGGGAGAGAGAGTGGGGGGACAGTGGGATTAGTTTGGGGATCGATACAGGGCTATGGGGAGAGAGCAGGGGGACAGTGGGATTAGTTTGGGGATCGATACAGGGCTATGGGGAGAGAGAGCGGGGGGACAGTGGGATTAGTTTGGGGATGGATACAGGGCTAAGGGGAGAGAGAGCTGGGGGACAGTGGGATTAGTTTGGGGATCGATACAGGGCTATGGGGAGAGAGAGCGGGGGGACAGTGGGATTAGTTTGGGGATGGATACAGGGCTATGGGGAGAGAGAGCGGGGGGGACAGTGGGATTAGTTTGGGGATGGATACAGGGCTATGGGGAGAGAGAGTGGGGGGACAGAGGGATTAGTTTGGGGATGGATACAGGGCTATGGGGAGAGAGAGAGTGGGGGCGGACAGTGGGATTAGTTTGGGGATTGATACAGGGCGATGGGGAGAGAGAGAGGGGACAGTGGGATTAGTTTGGGGATGGATACAGGGCTATGGGGAGAGAGAGTGGGGACAGTGGGATTAGTTTGGGGATCGATACAGGGCTATGGGGAGAGAGAGCTGGGGCAGTGGGATTAGTTTGGGGATCGATACAGGGCTATGGGGAGAGAGAGTGGGGGGACAGTGGGATTAGTTTGGGGATCGATACAGGGCTATGGGGAGAGAGAGCGGGGGGACAGTGGGATTAGTTTGGGGATGGATACAGGGCTATGGGGAGAGAGAGTGGGGGGGAGTGGGATTAGTTTGGGGATCGATACAGGGCTATGGGGAGAGAGAGTGGGGGGACAGTGGGATTAGTTTGGGGATCGATACAGGGCTATGGGGGGAGAGAGTGGGGGGACAGTGGGATTAGTTTGGGGATCGAGACAGGGCTATGGGGAGAGAGAGCGGGGGGACAGTGGAATTAGTTTGGGGATCGAAACCGGGCTGTGGGGAGAGAGAGCGGGGGGACAGTGGGATTAGTTTGGGTATCGAGACAGGGATACAGGGAGAGAGCGGGGGGACAGTGGAATTAGTTTGGGGATCGATACAGGGCTATGGGGAGAGAGAGTGGGGGGATAGTGGGATTAGTTTGGGGATCGATACAGGGCTATGGGGGGAGAGAGTGGGGGGACAGTGGGATTAGTTTGGGGATCGAGACAGGGCTATGGGGAGAGAGAGCGGGGGGACAGTGGAATTAGTTTGGGGATCGAAACAGGGCTGTGGGGAGAGAGAGCGGGGGGACAGTGGGATTAGTTTGGGTATCGATACAGGGCTTTGGGGAGAGAGAGTGGGGGGGGACAGTGAGATTAGTTTGGGGATCGATACAGGGCTATGGGGAGAGAGAGCGGGGGGACAGTGGGATTAGTTTGGGGATCGATACAGGGCTATGGGGAGAGAGAGTGGGGGTCAGTGGGATTAGTTTGGGGATGGATACAGGGCTATGGGGAGAGAGAGAGCGGGGGGACAGTGGGATTAGTTTGGGGATCGATACAGGGCTATGGGGAGGGAGAGCGGGGGGACAGTGGGATTAGTTTGGGGATCGATACAGGGCTATGGGGAGAGAGAGCGGGGGGACAGTGGGATGAGTTTAGGGATGGATACAGGGCTATGGGGAGAGAGAGCGGGGGGACAGTGGGATTAGTTTGGGGATTGATACAGGGCTATGGCGAAAGAGAGAGGGGGACAGTGGGTTTAGTTTGGGGATAGATACAGGGCTATGGGGAGAGAGAGTGGGGGGACAGTGGGATTAGTTTGGGGATGGATACAGGGCTATAGGGAGAGAGAGCGGGGGGGACAGTGGGATTAGTTTGGGGATCGATACAGGGCTATGGGGAGAGAGAGTGGGGACAGTGGGATTAGTTTGGGGATCGATACAGGGCTATGGGGAGAGAGAGCGGGGGGACAGTGGGATTAGTTTGGGGATCGATATAGGGCTATGGGGAGAGAGAGTGGGGGGACAGTGGGATTAGTTTGGGGATCGATACAGGGCTATGGGGAGAGAGAGCGGGGGGACAGTGGGATTAGTTTGGGGATCGATATAGGGCTATGGGGAGAGAGAGCGGGGGGACAGTGGGATTAGTTTGGGGATCGATATAGGGCTATGGGGAGAGAGAGCGGGGGGACAGTGGGATTAGTTTGGGGATCGATACAGGGCTATGGGGAGAGAGAGCGGGGGACAGTGGGATTAGTTTGGGGATCGACACAGGGCTATGGGGAGAAAGAGCGGGGGGGACAGTGGGATTAGTTTGGGGATGGATACAGGGCTATGGGGAGAGAGAGCGGGGGGACAGTGGGATTAGTTTGGGGATGGATACAGGGCTATGGTGAGAGAGAGTGGGGGGACAGTGGGATTAGTTTGGGGATGGATACAGGGCTATGGGGAGAGAGAGCGGGGGGGTCAATCGGAATAATTTGAGGATCGATACAGGGCTATGGGGAGAGAGAGTGGGGGACTGTGGGATTAGTTTGGGGATCGATACAGGGCTATGGGGAGAGAGAGCGGTGGACAGTGGGATTAGTTTGGGGATCGATACAGGGCTATGGGGAGAGAGAGCGGGGGGACAGTGGGATTAGTTTGGGGATGGATACAGGGCTATGGGGAGAGAGAGTGGGGGGACAGAGGGATTAGTTTGGGGATGGATACAGGGCTATGGGGAGAGAGAGCGGTGGACAGTGGGATTAGTTTGGGGATCGATACAGGGCTATGGGGAGAGAGAGCGGGGGGACAGTGGGATTAGTTTGGGGATCGATACAGGGCGATGGGGAGAGAGAGTGGGGGGACAGTGGGATTAGTTTGGGGATGGATACAGGGCTATGGGGAGAGAGAGTGGGGACAGTGGGATTAGTTTGGGGATCGATACAGGGCTATGGGGAGAGAGAGCTGGGGCAGTGGGATTAGTTTGGGGATCGATACAGGGCTATGGGGAGAGAGAGTGGGGGGACAGTGGGATTAGTTTGGGGATCGATACAGGGCTATGGGGAGAGAGAGCGGGGTGACAGTGGGATTAGTTTGGGGATGGATACAGGGCTATGGGGAGAGAGAGTGGGGGGGAGTGGGATTAGTTTGGGGATCGATACAGGGCTATGGGGAGAGAGAGTGGGGGGACAGTGGGATTAGTTTGGGGATCGATACAGGGCTATGGGGAGAGAGAGCGGGGGGACAGTGGGATTAGTTTGGGGATCGATACAGGGCTATGGGGAGAGAGAGTGGGGGGGACAGTGGGATTAGTTTGGGGATCGATACAAGGCTATGGGGAGAGAGAGTGGGGGGACAGTGGGATTAGTTTGGGGATGGATACAGGGCGATGGCGAGAGAGAGTGGGGGGACAGAGGGATTAGTTTGGGGATCGATACAGGGCTATTGGGAGAGAGAGTGGGGGGACAGTGGGATTAGTTTGGGGATTGATGCAGGGCTATGGGAGGAGAGGGCGGGGGGACAGTGGGGTTAGTTTGGGGATGGATACAGGGCGATGGCGAGAGAGAGTGGGGGGACAGAGGGATTAGTTTGGGGATCGATACAGGGCTATGGGGAGAGAGAGTGGGGGGACAGTGGGATTAGTTTGGGGTTCGATACAGGGCTATGGGGAGGGAGAGCGGGGGGACAGTGGGATTAGTTTGGGGATGGATACAGGGCTATGGGGAGAGAGAGCGGGGGGACAGTGGGATTAGTTTGGGGATCGATACAGGGCTATGGGGAGAGAGAGCGGGGGGACAGTGGGATTAGTTTGGGGATCGATACAGGGCTATGGGGAGAGAGAGCGGGGTGACAGTGGGATTAGTTTGGGGATGGATACAGGGCTATGGGGAGAGAGAGTGGGGGGGAGTGGGATTAGTTTGGGGATCGATACAGGGCTATGGGGAGAGAGAGTGGGGGGGACAGTGGGATTAGTTTGGGGATCGATACAAGGCTATGGGGAGAGAGAGTGGGGGGACAGTGGGATTAGTTTGGGGATGGATACAGGGCGATGGCGAGAGAGAGTGGGGGGACAGAGGGATTAGTTTGGGGATCGATACAGGGCTATGGGGAGAGAGAGCGGGGGACAGTGGGATTAGTTTGGGGATTGATGCAGGGCTATGGGAGGAGAGGGCGGGGGGACAGTGGGGTTAGTTTGGGGATGGATACAGGGCGATGGCGAGAGAGAGTGGGGGGACAGAGGGATTAGTTTGGGGATCGATACAGGGCTATGGGGAGAGAGAGTGGGGGGACAGTGGGATTAGTTTGGGGTTCGATACAGGGCTATGGGTAGGGAGAGCGGGGGGACAGTGGGATTAGTTTGGGGGTGGATACAAGGCGATGGCGAGAGAGAGTGGGGGGACAGTGGGATTAGTTTGGGGATGGATACAGGGCTATGGGAGGAGAGGGCGGGGGGACAGTGGGATTTGTTTGGGGATCGATACAGGGCTATGGGGAGAGAGAGCGGGGGGACAGTGGGATTAGTTTGGGGATCGATACAGGGCTATGGGGAGAGAGAGTGGGGGGATCGATACAGGGCTATGGGGAGAGAGAGTGGGGGGACAGTGGGATTAGTTTGGGGATGGATACAGGGCTATGGGGAGAGAGAGCGGGGGGACAGTGGGATTAGTTTGGGGATCGATACAGGGCTCTGGGGGGAGAGATTGGGGCGGACAGTGGGATTAGTTTGGGGATCGATACAGGGCTATGGGGAGAGAGAGCGGGGGGACAGTGGGATTAGTTTGGGGATCGATACAGTGCTATAGGGAGAGAGAACGGGGGGACAGTGGGATTAGTTTGGGGATCGATACAGGGCTATGGGGAGAGAGAGCGGGGGGACAGTGGGATTAGTTTGGGGATCGATACAGGGCTATGGGGAGAGAGAGTGGGGGGGACAGTGGGATTAGTTTGGGGATCGATACAAGGCTATGGGGAGAGAGAGTGGGGGGACAGTGGGATTAGTTTGGGGATTGATGCAGGGCTATGGGAGGAGAGGGCGGGGGGACAGTGGGGTTAGTTTGGGGATGGATACAGGGCGATGGCGAGAGAGAGTGGGGGGACAGAGGGATTAGTTTGGGGATCGATACAGGGCTATGGGGAGAGAGAGTGGGGGGACAGTGGGATTAGTTTGGGGTTCGATACAGGGCTATGGGGAGGGAGAGCGGGGGGACAGTGGGATTAGTTTGGGGGTGGATACAAGGCGATGGCGAGAGAGAGTGGGGGGACAGTGGGATTAGTTTGGGGATTGATGCAGGGCTATGGGGAGAGAGAGTGGGGGGACAGTGGGATTAGTTTGGGGATCGATACAGGGCTATGGGGAGAGAGCGGGGGGACAGTGGGATTAGTTTGGGGATGGATACAGGGCTATGGGGAGAGAGAGTGGGGGGACAGTGGGATTAGTTTGGGGATCGATACAGGGCTATGGGGAGAGAGAGCGGGGGGACAGTGGGATTAGTTTGGGGATCGATACAGGGCTATGGGAGGAGAGGGCGGGGGGACAGTGGGTTTTGTTTGGGGATCGATACAGGGCTATGGGGAGAGAGAGCGGGGGGACAGTGGGATTAGTTTGGGGATCGATACAGGGCTATGGGGAGAGAGAGTGGGGGGATCGATACAGGGCTATGGGGAGAGAGAGTGGGGGGACAGTGGGATTAGTTTGGGGATGGATACAGGGCTATGGGGAGAGAGAGCGGGGGGACAGTGGGATTAGTTTGGGGATCGATACAGGGCTCTGGGGGGAGAGATTGGGGCGGACAGTGGGATTAGTTTGGGGATCGATACAGGGCTATGGGGAGAGAGAGCGGGGGGACAGTGGGATTAGTTTGGGGATCGATACAGTGCTATAGGGAGAGAGAACGGGGGGACAGTGGGATTAGTTTGGGGATCGATACAGGGCTATGGGGAGAGAGAGCGGGGGGACAGTGGGATTAGTTTGCGGATCGATACAGGGCTATGGGGAGAGAGAGTGGGGGGACAGTGGGATCAGTTTGGGGATCGGTACAGGGCTATGGGGAGAGAGTGGGGGGACAGTGGGATTAGTTTGGGGATCGATACAGGGCTATGGGGAGAGAGAGTGGGGGGACAGTGGGATTAGTTTGGGGATCGATACAGGGCTATGGGGAGAGAGAGAGGGGGACAGTGGGATTAGTTTGGGGATCGATACAGGGCTATGGGGAGAGAGCAGGGGGACAGTGGGATTAGTTTGGGGATCGATACAGGGCTATGGGGAGAGAGAGCGGGGGGACAGTGGGATTAGTTTGGGGATGGATACAGGGCTAAGGGGAGAGAGAGCTGGGGGACAGTGGGATTAGTTTGGGGATCGATACAAGGCTATGGGGAGAGAGAGCGGGGGGACAGTGGGATTAGTTTGGGGATGGATACAGGGCTATGGGGAGAGAGAGCGGGGGGGACAGTGGGATTAGTTTGGGGATGGATACAGGGCTATGGGGAGAGAGAGTGGGGGGACAGAGGGATTAGTTTGGGGATGGATACAGGGCTATGGGGAGAGAGAGAGTGGGGGCGGACAGTGGGATTAGTTTGGGGATTGATACAGGGCGATGGGGAGAGAGAGAGGGGACAGTGGGATTAGTTTGGGGATGGATACAGGGCTATGGGGAGAGAGAGTGGGGACAGTGGGATTAGTTTGGGGATCGATACAGGGCTATGGGGAGAGAGAGCTGGGGCAGTGGGATTAGTTTGGGGATCGATACAGGGCTATGGGGAGAGAGAGTGGGGGGACAGTGGGATTAGTTTGGGGATCGATACAGGGCTATGGGGAGAGAGAGCGGGGGGGACAGTGGGATTAGTTTGGGGATGGATACAGGGCTATGGGGAGAGAGAGTGGGGGGGAGTGGGATTAGTTTGGGGATCGATACAGGGCTATGGGGAGAGAGAGTGGGGGGACAGTGGGATTAGTTTGGGGATCGATACAGGGCTATGGGGGGAGAGAGTGGGGGGACAGTGGGATTAGTTTGGGGATCGAGACAGGGCTATGGGGAGAGAGAGCGGGGGGACAGTGGAATTAGTTTGGGGATCGAAACCGGGCTGTGGGGAGAGAGAGCGGGGGGACAGTGGGATTAGTTTGGGTATCGAGACAGGGATACAGGGAGAGAGCGGGGGGACAGTGGAATTAGTTTGGGGATCGATACAGGGCTATGGGGAGAGAGAGTGGGGGGATAGTGGGATTAGTTTGGGGATCGATACAGGGCTATGGGGGGAGAGAGTGGGGGGACAGTGGGATTAGTTTGGGGATCGAGACAGGGCTATGGGGAGAGAGAGCGGGGGGACAGTGGAATTAGTTTGGGGATCGAAACAGGGCTGTGGGGAGAGAGAGCGGGGGGACAGTGGGATTAGTTTGGGTATCGATACAGGGCTTTGGGGAGAGAGAGTGGGGGGGGACAGTGAGATTAGTTTGGGGATCGATACAGGGCTATGGGGAGAGAGAGCGGGGGGACAGTGGGATTAGTTTGGGGATCGATACAGGGCTATGGGGAGAGAGAGTGGGGGTCAGTGGGATTAGTTTGGGGATGGATACAGGGCTATGGGGAGAGAGAGAGCGGGGGGACAGTGGGATTAGTTTGGGGATCGATACAGGGCTATGGGGAGGGAGAGCGGGGGGACAGTGGGATTAGTTTGGGGATCGATACAGGGCTATGGGGAGAGAGAGCGGGGGGACAGTGGGATGAGTTTAGGGATGGATACAGGGCTATGGGGAGAGAGAGCGGGGGGACAGTGGGATTAGTTTGGGGATTGATACAGGGCTATGGCGAAAGAGAGAGGGGGACAGTGGGTTTAGTTTGGGGATAGATACAGGGCTATGGGGAGAGAGAGTGGGGGGACAGTGGGATTAGTTTGGGGATGGATACAGGGCTATAGGGAGAGAGAGCGGGGGGGACAGTGGGATTAGTTTGGGGATCGATACAGGGCTATGGGGAGAGAGAGTGGGGACAGTGGGATTAGTTTGGGGATCGATACAGGGCTATGGGGAGAGAGAGCGGGGGGACAGTGGGATTAGTTTGGGGATCGATATAGGGCTATGGGGAGAGAGAGTGGGGGGACAGTGGGATTAGTTTGGGGATCGATACAGGGCTATGGGGAGAGAGAGCGGGGGGACAGTGGGATTAGTTTGGGGATCGATATAGGGCTATGGGGAGAGAGAGCGGGGGGACAGTGGGATTAGTTTGGGGATCGATATAGGGCTATGGGGAGAGAGAGCGGGGGGACAGTGGGATTAGTTTGGGGATCGATACAGGGCTATGGGGAGAGAGAGCGGGGGACAGTGGGATTAGTTTGGGGATCGACACAGGGCTATGGGGAGAAAGAGCGGGGGGGACAGTGGGATTAGTTTGGGGATGGATACAGGGCTATGGGGAGAGAGAGCGGGGGGACAGTGGGATTAGTTTGGGGATGGATACAGGGCTATGGTGAGAGAGAGTGGGGGGACAGTGGGATTAGTTTGGGGATGGATACAGGGCTATGGGGAGAGAGAGCGGGGGGGTCAATCGGAATAATTTGAGGATCGATACAGGGCTATGGGGAGAGAGAGTGGGGGACTGTGGGATTAGTTTGGGGATCGATACAGGGCTATGGGGAGAGAGAGCGGTGGACAGTGGGATTAGTTTGGGGATCGATACAGGGCTATGGGGAGAGAGAGCGGGGGGACAGTGGGATTAGTTTGGGGATGGATACAGGGCTATGGGGAGAGAGAGTGGGGGGACAGAGGGATTAGTTTGGGGATGGATACAGGGCTATGGGGAGAGAGAGCGGTGGACAGTGGGATTAGTTTGGGGATCGATACAGGGCTATGGGGAGAGAGAGCGGGGGGACAGTGGGATTAGTTTGGGGATCGATACAGGGCGATGGGGAGAGAGAGTGGGGGGACAGTGGGATTAGTTTGGGGATGGATACAGGGCTATGGGGAGAGAGAGTGGGGACAGTGGGATTAGTTTGGGGATCGATACAGGGCTATGGGGAGAGAGAGCTGGGGCAGTGGGATTAGTTTGGGGATCGATACAGGGCTATGGGGAGAGAGAGTGGGGGGACAGTGGGATTAGTTTGGGGATCGATACAGGGCTATGGGGAGAGAGAGCGGGGTGACAGTGGGATTAGTTTGGGGATGGATACAGGGCTATGGGGAGAGAGAGTGGGGGGGAGTGGGATTAGTTTGGGGATCGATACAGGGCTATGGGGAGAGAGAGTGGGGGGACAGTGGGATTAGTTTGGGGATCGATACAGGGCTATGGGGAGAGAGAGCGGGGGGACAGTGGGATTAGTTTGGGGATCGATACAGGGCTATGGGGAGAGAGAGTGGGGGGGACAGTGGGATTAGTTTGGGGATCGATACAAGGCTATGGGGAGAGAGAGTGGGGGGACAGTGGGATTAGTTTGGGGATGGATACAGGGCGATGGCGAGAGAGAGTGGGGGGACAGAGGGATTAGTTTGGGGATCGATACAGGGCTATTGGGAGAGAGAGTGGGGGGACAGTGGGATTAGTTTGGGGATTGATGCAGGGCTATGGGAGGAGAGGGCGGGGGGACAGTGGGGTTAGTTTGGGGATGGATACAGGGCGATGGCGAGAGAGAGTGGGGGGACAGAGGGATTAGTTTGGGGATCGATACAGGGCTATGGGGAGAGAGAGTGGGGGGACAGTGGGATTAGTTTGGGGTTCGATACAGGGCTATGGGGAGGGAGAGCGGGGGGACAGTGGGATTAGTTTGGGGATGGATACAGGGCTATGGGGAGAGAGAGCGGGGGGACAGTGGGATTAGTTTGGGGATCGATACAGGGCTATGGGGAGCGAGAGCGGGGGGACAGTGGGATTAGTTTGGGGATTGATGCAGGGCTATGGGAGGAGAGGGCGGGGGGACAGTGGGATTTGTTTGGGGATCGATACAGGGCTATGGGGAGAGAGAGCGGGGGGACAGTGGGATTAGTTTGGGGATCGATACAGGGCTATGGGGAGAGAGAGTGGGGGGATCGATACAGGGCTATGGGGAGAGAGAGTGGGGGGACAGTGGGATTAGTTTGGGGATGGATACAGGGCTATGGGGAGAGAGAGCGGGGGGACAGTGGGATTAGTTTGGGGATCGATACAGGGCTCTGGGGGGAGAGATTGGGGCGGACAGTGGGATTAGTTTGGGGATCGATACAGGGCTATGGGGAGAGAGAGCGGGGGGACAGTGGGATTAGTTTGGGGATCGATACAGTGCTATAGGGAGAGAGAACGGGGGGACAGTGGGATTAGTTTGGGGATCGATACAGGGCTATGGGGAGAGAGAGCGGGGGGACAGTGGGATTAGTTTGCGGATCGATACAGGGCTATGGGGAGAGAGAGTGGGGGGACAGTGGGATCAGTTTGGGGATCGGTACAGGGCTATGGGGAGAGAGTGGGGGGACAGTGGGATTAGTTTGGGGATCGATACAGGGCTATGGGGAGAGAGAGTGGGGGGACAGTGGGATTAGTTTGGGGATCGATACAGGGCTATGGGGAGAGAGAGAGGGGGACAGTGGGATTAGTTTGGGGATCGATACAGGGCTATGGGGAGAGAGCAGGGGGACAGTGGGATTAGTTTGGGGATCGATACAGGGCTATGGGGAGAGAGAGCGGGGGGACAGTGGGATTAGTTTGGGGATGGATACAGGGCTAAGGGGAGAGAGAGCTGGGGGACAGTGGGATTAGTTTGGGGATCGATACAGGGCTATGGGGAGAGAGAGCGGGGGGACAGTGGGATTAGTTTGGGGATGGATACAGGGCTATGGGGAGAGAGAGCGGTGGACAGTGGGATTAGTTTGGGGATCGATACAGGGCTATGGGGAGAGAGAGCGGGGGGACAGTGGGATTAGTTTGGGGATGGATACAGGGCTATGGGGAGAGAGAGTGGGGGGACAGAGGGATTAGTTTGGGGATGGATACAGGGCTATGGGGAGAGAGAGAGTGGGAGCGGACAGTGGGATTAGTTTGGGGATTGATACAGGGCGATGGGGAGAGAGAGAGGGGACAGTGGGATTAGTTTGGGGATGGATACAGGGCTATGGGGAGAGAGAGTGGGGACAGTGGGATTAGTTTGGGGATCGATACAGGGCTATGGGGAGAGAGAGCTGGGGCAGTGGGATTAGTTTGGGGATCGATACAGGGCTATGGGGAGAGAGAGTGGGGGGACAGTGGGATTAGTTTGGGGATCGATACAGGGCTATGGGGAGAGAGAGCGGGGTGACAGTGGGATTAGTTTGGGGATGGATACAGGGCTATGGGGAGAGAGAGTGGGGGGGAGTGGGATTAGTTTGGGGATCGATACAGGGCTATGGGGAGAGAGAGTGGGGGGACAGTGGGATTAGTTTGGGGATCGATACAGGGCTATGGGGAGAGAGAGCGGGGGGACAGTGGGATTAGTTTGGGGATCGATACAGGGCTATGGGGAGAGAGAGTGGGGGGGACAGTGGGATTAGTTTGGGGATCGATACAAGGCTATGGGGAGAGAGAGCGGGGGGACAGTGGGATTAGTTTGGGGATCGATACAGCGCTATGGGGAGAGAGAGCGGGGGGACAGTGGGATTAGTTTGGGGACCGATACAGGGCTATGGCGAGAGAGAGTGGGGGGACAGAGGGATTAGTTTGGGGATCGATACAGGGCTATGGGGAGAGAGCGGGGGGACAGTGGGATTAGTTTGGGGGTGGATACAGGGCGATGGCGAGAGAGAGTGGGTGGACAGAGGGATTAGTTTGGGGATCGATACAGGGCTATTGGGAGAGAGAGTGGGGGGACAGTGGGATTAGTTTGGGGATTGATGCAGGGCTATGGGAGGAGAGGGCGGGGGGACAGTGGGATTTGTTTGGGGATCGATACAGGGCTATGGGGAGAGAGAGCGGGGGGACAGTGGGATTAGTTTGGGGATCGATACAGGGCTATGGGGAGAGAGAGTGGGGGGATCGATACAGGGCTATGGGGAGAGAGAGTGGGGGGACAGTGGGATTAGTTTGGGGATGGATACAGGGCTATGGGGAGAGAGAGCGGGGGGACAGTAGGATTAGTTTGGGGATCGATACAGGGCTCTGGGGGGAGAGATTGGGGGGGGACAGTGGGATTAGTTTGGGGATCGATACAGGGCTATGGGGAGAGAGAGCGGGGGGACAGTGGGATTAGTTTGGGGATCGATACAGTGCTATAGGGAGAGAGAACGGGGGGACAGTGGGATTAGTTTGGGGATCGATACAGGGCTATGGGGAGAGAGAGCGGGGGGACAGTGGGATTAGTTTGCGGATCGATACAGGGCTATGGGGAGAGAGAGTGGGGGGACAGGGGGATCAGTTTGGGGATCGGTACAGGGCTATGGGGAGAGAGTGGGGGGACAGTGGGATTAGTGTGGGGATCGATACAGGGCTATGGGGAGAGAGAGCGGGGGGACAGTGGGATTAGTTTGGGGATGGATACAGGGCGATGGGGAGAGAGAGCGGGGGGACAGTGGGATTAGTTTGGGGATGGATACAGGGCTATGGGGAGAGAGAGCGGGGGGACAGTGGGATTAGTTTGGGGATCGATACAGGGCTATGGGGAGAGAGAGTGGGGGGACAGTGGGATTAGTTTGGGGATCGATACAGGGCTATGGGGAGAGAGAGCGGGGGGACAGTGGGATTAGTTTGGGGATCGATACAGGGCTATGGGGAGAGAGAGAGCGGGGGGACAGTGGGATTAGTTTGGGGATCGATACAGGGCTATGGGGAGTGAGCGGGGGGACAGTGGGATTTGTTTGGGGATCGATACAGGGCTATGGGGAGAGAGAGCGGGGGGACAGTGGGATTAGTTTGGGGATGGATACAGGGCTATGGGGAGAGAGAGCAGGGGGACAGTGGGATTAGTTTGGGGATCGATACAGGGCTATTGGGGGAGAGAGCGGGGGGACAGTGGGATTAGTTTGGGGATCGATACAGGGCTATGGGGAGAGAGAGTGGGGGGACAGTGGGATTAGTTTGGGGATCGATACAGGGCTATGGGGAGAGAGCGGGGGGACAGTGGGATTAGTTTGGGGATCGATACAGCGCTATGGGGAGAGAGCGGGGGACAGTGGGATTAGTTTGGGGATCGATACAGGGCTATGGGGAGAGAGAGTGGGGGGACAGTGGGATTAGTTTGGGGATCGATACAGGGCTATGGGGGGATAGCGGGGGGACAGTGGGATTAGTTTGGGGATGGATACAGGGCTATGCGGAGAGAGAGCGGGGGGACAGTGGGATTAGTTTGAGGATCGATACAGGGCTATGGGGAGAGAGAGCGGGGGGACAGTGGGATTAGTTTGGGGATCGATACAGGGCTATGGGGAGAGAGAGCGGGGGGGCAGTGGGATTAGTTTGGGGATGGATACAGGGCTATGGGGAGAGAGAGTGGGGACAGTGGGATTAGTTTGGGGATGGATACAGGGCTATGGGGAGAGAGAGCGGGGGGGTCAGTGGGATTAGTTTGGGGTTCGATACAGGGCTATGGGGAGAGAGAGCGGGGGGGCAGTGGGATTAGTTTGGGGATGGATACAGGGCTATGGGGAGAGAGAGCGGGGGGACAGTGGGATTAGTTTGGGGATGGATACAGGGCTATGGGGAGAGAGAGCGGGGGGACAGTGGGATTAGTTTGGGGATCGATACAGGGCTATGGGGGGAGAGAGGGGGGGACAGTGGGATTAGTTTGGGGATCGATACAGGGCTATGGGGAGAGACAGTGGGGGGGCAGTGGGATTAGTTTGGGGATGGATACAGGGCTATGGGGAGAGAGAGTGGGGGGACAGTGAGATTAGTTTGGGGATCGATACAGGGCTATGGGGAGAGAGAGCGGGGGGACAGTGGGATTAGTTTGGGGATCGATACAGGGCTATGGGGAGAGAGAGCGGGGGGACAGTGGGATTAGTTTGGGGATGGATACAGGGTATGGGGAGAGAGAGCGGGGGGACAGTGGGAATAGTTTGGGGATGGATACAGGGCTATGGGGAGAGAGAGCGGGGAGACAGTGGGATTAGTTTGGGGATCGATACAGGGCGATGGGGAGAGAGAGCGGGGGGACAGTGGGATGAGTTTGGGGATCGATACAGGGCTATGGGGAGAGAGAGTGGGGGGACAGTGGGATTAGTTTGGGGATCAGTACAGGGCTATGGGCAGAGAGAGCGGGGGGACAGTGGGATTAGTTTGGGGATCGATATACGGCTATGGGGATAGAGCGGGGGGACAGTGGGATTAGTTTGGGGATCGATACAGGGCTATGGGGAGAGAGAGCGGGGGGACAGTGGGATTAGTTTGGGGATCGATTCAGGGCTATGGGGAGAGAGAGTGGGGGGACAGTGGGATTAGTTTGGGGATGGATACAGGGCTATGGGGAGAGAGAGCGGGGGGACAGTGGGATTAGTTTGGGGATCGATACAGGGCTATGGGGAGAGAGAGTGGGGGGACAGTGGGATTAGTTTGGGGATCGATACAGGGCTATGGGGAGAGAGAGCGGGGGGACAGTGGGATTAGTTTGCGGATGGATACAGGGCTATGGGGAGAGAGAGCGGTGGGACAGTGGGATTAGTTTGGGGATCGATACAGGGCTATGGGGAGAGAGAGTGGGGGGACAGTGGGATCAGTTTGGGGATCGGTACAGGGCTATGGGGAGAGAGTGGGGGGACAGTGGGATTAGTTTGGGGATCGATACAGGGCTATGGGGAGAGAGAGTGGGGGGACAGTGGGATTAGTTTGGGGATCGATACAGGGCTATGGGGAGAGAGAGAGGGGGACAGTGGGATTAGTTTGGGGATCGATACAGGGCTATGGGGAGAGAGCAGGGGGACAGTGGGATTAGTTTGGGGATCGATACAGGGCTATGGGGAGAGAGAGCGGGGGGACAGTGGGATTAGTTTGGGGATGGATACAGGGCTAAGGGGAGAGAGAGCTGGGGGACAGTGGGATTAGTTTGGGGATCGATACAGGGCTATGGGGAGAGAGAGCGGTGGACAGTGGGATTAGTTTGGGGATCGATACAGGGCTATGGGGAGAGAGAGCGGGGGGACAGTGGGATTAGTTTGGGGATGGATACAGGGCTATGGGGAGAGAGAGTGGGGGGACAGAGGGATTAGTTTGGGGATGGATACAGGGCTATGGGGAGAGAGAGAGTGGGGGCGGACAGTGGGATTAGTTTGGGGATTGATACAGGGCGATGGGGAGAGAGAGAGGGGACAGTGGGATTAGTTTGGGGATGGATACAGGGCTATGGGGAGAGAGAGTGGGGACAGTGGGATTAGTTTGGGGATCGATACAGGGCTATGGGGAGAGAGAGCTGGGGCAGTGGGATTAGTTTGGGGATCGATACAAGGCTATGGGGAGAGAGAGTGGGGGGACAGTGGGATTAGTTTGGGGATCGATACAGGGCTATGGGGAGAGAGAGCGGGGTGACAGTGGGATTAGTTTGGGGATGGATACAGGGCTATGGGGAGAGAGAGTGGGGGGGAGTGGGATTAGTTTGGGGATCGATACAGGGCTATGGGGAGAGAGAGTGGGGGGACAGTGGGATTAGTTTGGGGATCGATACAGGGCTATGGGGAGAGAGAGCGGGGGGACAGTGGGATTAGTTTGGGGATCGATACAGGGCTATGGGGAGAGAGAGTGGGGGGGACAGTGGGATTAGTTTGGGGATCGATACAAGGCTATGGCGAGAGAGAGTGGGGGGACAGAGGGATTAGTTTGGGGATCGATACAGGGCTATGGGGAGAGAGAGTGGGGGGACAGTGGGATTAGTTTGGGGATTGATGCAGGGCTATGGGAGGAGAGGGCGGGGGGACAGTGGGATTTGTTTGGGGATCGATACAGGGCTATGGGGAGAGAGAGCGGGGGGACAGTGGGATTAGTTTGGGGATCGATACAGGGCTATTGGGGGAGAGAGCGGGGGGACAGTGGGAATAGTTTGGGGATCGATACAGGGCTATGGGGAGAGAGAGCGGGGGGACAGTGGGATTAGTTTGGGGATGGATACAGGGCTATGGGGAGAGAGCGGGGAGACAGTGGGATTAGTTTGGGGATCGATACAGGGCGATGGGGAGAGAGAGCGGGGGGACAGTGGGAATAGTTTGGGGATCGATACAGGGCTATGGGAGAGAGAGAGCGGGGGGACAGTGGGATTAGTTTGGGGATCGATTCAGGGCTATGGGGAGAGAGAGTGGGGGGACAGTGGGATTAGTTTGGGGATGGATACAGGGCTATGGGGAGAGAGAGCGGGGGGACAGTGGGATTAGTTTGGGGATCGATACAGGGCTATGGGGAGAGAGAGTGGGGGGACAGTGGGATTAGTTTGGGGATCGATACAGGGCTATGGGGAGAGAGAGTGGGGGGACAGTGGGATTAGTTTGCGGATGGATACAGGGCTATGGGGAGAGAGAGCGGGGGGACAGTGGGATTAGTTTGGGGATCGATACAGGGCTATGGGGAGAGAGAGCGGGGGGACAGTGGGATTAGTTTGGGGATCGAGACAGGGCTATGGAGAGAGAGAGCGGAGGGGGACAGTGGGATTCGTTTGGGTATCGATACAGGGCTATGGGGAGAGAGAGAGCGGGGGGACAGTGGGATTAGTTTGGGGATCGATACAGGGCTATGGGGAGAGAGCGGGGGGACAGTGGGATTAGTTTGGGGATCGATACAGGGCTATGGGGAGAGAGAGTGGGGGGACAGTGGGATTAGATTGGGGATCGATACAGGGCTATGGGGAGAGAGAGAGTGGGGACAGTGGGATTAGTTTGGGGATGGATACAGGGCTATGGGGAGAGAGACTGGGGGGGGGCAGTGGGATTAGTTTGGGGATGGATACAGGGCTATGGGGAGAGAGAGCGGGGGGACAGGGGGATTAGTTTGGGGATGGATACAGGGCTATGGGGAGAGAGAGCGGGGGGACAGTGGGATTAGTTTGGGGATCGATACAGGGCTATGGGGAGAGAGAGTGGGGGGACAGTGGGATTAGTTTGGGGATGGATACAGGGCTATGGGGAGAGAGAGCGGGGGGACAGTGGGATTAGTTTGGGGATCGATACAGGGCTATGGGGAGAGAGACCGGGGGGGGATAGTGGGATTAGTTTGGGGATGGATACAGGGCTATGGGGAGAGAGACCGGGGGGGGACAGTGGGATTAGTTTGGGGATCGATACAGGGCTATGGGGAGAGAGAGTGGGGGGACAGTGGGATTAGTTTGGGGATCGATACAGGGCTATGTGGAGAGAGACCGGGGGGACAGTGGGATTAGTTTGGGGATCGATACAGGGCTATGGGGAGAGAGAGCGGGGGGACAGTGGGATTAGTTTGGGGATCGATACAGGGCTATGGGGAGAGAGAGTGGGGGGGACAGTGGGATTAGTTTGGGGATGGATACAGGGCTATGGGGAGAGAGAGCGGGGGGACAGTGGGATTAGTTTGGGGATGGATACAGGGCTATGGGGAGAGAGAGCGGGGGGACAGTGGGATTAGTTTGGGGATGGATACAGGGCTATGGGGAGAGAGAGTGGGGGGACAGTGGGATTATTTTGGGGATGGAGACAGGGCTATGGGGAGAGAGAGTGGGGGGACAGTGGGATTAGTTTGGGGATGGAGACAGGGCTATGGGGAGAGAGAGCAGGGGGACAGTGGGATTAGTTTGGGGATGGATACAGGGCTATGGGGAGAGAGAGTGGGGGGGACAGTGGGATTAGTTTGGGGATGGATACAGGGCTATGGGGAGAGAGAGCGGGGGGACAGTGGGATTAGTTTGGGGATGGATACAGGGCTATGGGGAGAGAGATCGGGGGGACAGTGGGATTAGTTTGGGGTTCGATACAGGGCTATGGGGAGAGAGAGCGGGGGGACAGTGGGATTAGTTTCGATATCGATACAGGGATATGGGGAGAGAGAGCGGGGGGACAGTGGGATTAGTTTGGGGACCGATACAGGGCGATGGGGGGAGAGAGCGGGGGGGACAGTGGAATTAGTTTGGGGATCGATACAGGGGTATGGGGAGAGAGCGGGGGACAGTGGGATTAGTTTCGGGATCGATACAGGGCTATGGGGAGAGAGCGGGGGGACAGTGGGATTAGTTTGGGGATCGATACAGGGCTATGGGGAGAGAGCGGGGGACAGTGGGATTAGTTTGGGGATCGATACAGGGCTGTGGGGAGAGAGTGGGGGACAGTGGGATTAGTTTCAGGATCGATACAGTTCTATGGGGAGAGAGCGGGGGGACAGTGGGATTAGTTTGGGGATCGATACAGGGCTATGGGGAGAGAGAGTGGGGGGACAGTGGGATTAGTTTGGGGATCGATACAGGGCTATGGGGAGAGAGAGCGGGGGGGACAGTGGGATTAGTTTGGGGATGGATACAGGGCTATGGGGAGAGAGAGCGGGGGGACAGTGGGATGAGTTTGCGGATCGATACAGCGCTATTGGGACAGAGAGCGGGGGGGACAGTGGGATTAGTTTGGGGATCGATACAGGGCTATGGGGAGAGAGAGCGGGGGGACAGTGGGATTAGTTTGGGGATGGATACAGGGCTATGGGGAGAGAGAGCGGGGGGACAGTGGGATTAGTTTGGGGATCGATACAGGGCTATGGGGAGAGAGATCGGGGGGACAGTGGGATTAGTTTGTGGATCGATACAGGGCTATGGGGAGAGAGAGCGGGGGGACAGTGGGATTAGTTTGGGGATGGATACAGGGCTATGGGGAGAGAGATCGGGGGGACAGTGGGATTAGTTTGGGGATCGATACAGGGCTATGGGGAGAGAGAGCGGGGGGACAGTGGGATTAGTTTCGGTATCGATACAGGGATATGGGGAGAGAGAGTGGGGGGGACAGTGGGATTAGTTTGGGGATCGATACAGGGCTATGGGGAGAGAGCGGGGGACAGTGGGATTAGTTTCGGGATCGATACAGGGCTATGGGGAGAGAGCGGGGGGACAGTGGGATTAGTTTGGGGATCGATACAGGGCTATGGGGAGAGAGCGGGGGACAGTGGGATTAGTTTGGGGATCGATACAGGGCTATGGGGAGAGAGCGGGGGACAGTGGGATTAGTTTCGGGATCGATACAGTTCTATGGGGAGAGAGCGGGGGGACAGTGGGATTAGTTTGGGGATCGATACAGGGCTATGGGGAGAGTGAGTGGGGGGACAGTGGGATTAGTTTGGGGATCGATACAGGGCTATGGGGAGAGAGAGCGTGGGGGGACAGTGGGATTAGTTTGGGGATGGATACAGGGCTATGGGGAGAGAGAGCGGGGGGACAGTGGGATTAGTTTGGGGATCGATACAGGGCTATGGGGAGAGAGAGCGTGGGGGGACAGTGGGATTAGTTTGGGGATCGATACAGGGCTATGGGGAGAGAGAGCGGGGGGACAGTGGGATGAGTTTGCGGATCGATACAGCGCTATTGGGACAGAGAGCGGGGGGGACAGTGGGATTAGTTTGGGGATCGATATAGGGCTATGGGGAGAGAGAGCAGGGGGACAATGGGATTAGTTTGGGGACTGATACAGGGCGATGGGGAGAGAGAGCGGGGGACAGTGGGATTAGTTTGGGGATCGATACAGGGCTATGGGGAGAGAGAGTGGGGGGACAGTGGGATTAGTTTGGGGATGGATACAGGGCGATGGGGAGAGAGAGCGGGGACAGTGGGATTAGATTGGGGATGGATACAGGGCTATGGGGAGAGAGAGCGGGGGGACAGTGGGATTAGTTTGGGGATCGATACAGGGCTATGGGGAGAGAGAGCAGGGGGACAGTGGGATTAGTTTGGGGATCGATACAGGGCGATGGGGAGAGAGCGGGGAGACAGTGGAATTAGTTTGGGGATCGATACAGGGCTATGGGGAGAAAGAGCGGGGGGACAGTGGGATTAGTTTGGGGATCGATACAGGGCTATGGGAGACAGAGCGGGGGGACAGTGGGATTAGTTTGGGGATCGATACAGGGCGATGGGGAGAGAGCGGGGAGACAGTGGAATTAGTTTGGGGATCGAACAGGGCTATGGGGAGAGAGAGTGCAGGGACAGTGGGATTAGATGGGGATGGATACAGGGCTGTGGGGAGAGAGAGCGGGGGGACAGTGGGATTAGTTTGGGGATCGATACAGGGCTATGGGCAGAGAGAGCGGGGGGACAGTGGGGTTAGTTTGGGGATCGATACAGGGCTATGGGGAGAGAGACTGGGGGGGACAGTGGGATTAGTTTGGGGATGGATACAGGGCTATGTGGAGAGAGAGCGGGGGGACAGTGGGATTAGTTTGGGGATGGATACAGGGCTATGGGAGAGTCAGTGGGGGGGACAGTGGATTAGTTTGGGGATCGATACAGGGCTATGGGAGAGAGAGCGGGGGGGACAGTGGGATTAGTTTGGGGATGGATACAGGGCTATGGGGAGAGAGAGTGGGGGGGCAGTGGGATTAGTTTGGGGATCGATACAGGGCTATGGGGAGAGAGAGCGGGGGGACAGTGGGATTAGTTTGGGGATCGATACAGGGCTATGGGGAGAGAGAGTGGGGGGACAGTGGGATAGTTTGGGGATGGATACAGGGCTATGGGGAGAGAGAGCGGGGGGACAGTGGATTAGTTTGGGGATCGATACAGGGCTATGGGGAGAGAGAGTGGGGGGACAGTGGGATTAGTTTGGGGATCGATACAGGACTATGGGGAGAGAGAGCGGGGGGGGACAGTGGGATTAGTTTGGGGATCGATACAGGGCTATGGGGAGAGAGAGCGGGGGGACAGTGGGATTAGTTTGGGGATGGATACAGGGCTATGGGGAGAGAGAGTTGGGGGGACAGTGGGATTAGTTTGGGGATGGATCCAGGGCTATGGGGAGAGAGAGCGGGGGGACAGTGGGATTAGTTTGGGGATCGATACAGGGCTATGGGGAGAGAGAGCGGGGGGACAGTGGGATTAGTTTGGGGATCGATACAGGGGTATGGGGAGAGAGAGTGGGGGGACAGTGGTGATTAGTTTGGGGATCGATACAGGGCTATGGGGAGAGAGAGCGGGGGCACAGTGGGATTAGTTTGGGATCGATACAGGGCTATGGGGAGAGAGAGCGGGGGCACAGTGGGATTAGTTTGGGGATAGATACAGGGCTATGGGGAGAGAGAGCGGGGGGACATGTGGGATTAGTTTGGGGATCGATACAGGGCTATGGGGGGAGAGAGCGGGGGGACAGTGGGATTAGTTTGGGGATCGATACAGGGCTATGGGCAGAGAGAGCAGGGGACAGTGGGATTAGTTTGGGGATCGATACAGGGCTATGGGGAGAGAGAGCGGGGGGACAGTGGGATTAGTTTGGGGATCGATACAGGGCTATGGGGAGAGAGAGCGGGGGGACAGTGGGATTAGTTTGGGGATCGATACAGGGCTATGGGGAGAGAGAGTGTGGGGACAGAGGGATTAGTTTGGGGGAAGGATACAGGGCTATGGGGAGAGAGAGCGGGGGGACAGTGGGATTAGTTTGGGGATCGATACAGGGCTATGGGGAGAGAGAGCGGGGGGACAGTGGGATTAGTTTGGGGTCGATACAGGGCTATGGGGAGAGAGAGTGGGGGGACAGTGGGATTAGTTTGGGGATCGATACAGGGCTATGGGGAGAGAGTGTGGGGGACAGTGGGATTAGTTTGGGGATGGATACAGGGCTATGGGGAGAGAGTGTGGGGGACAGTGGGATTAGTTTGGGGATTGATACAGGGCTATGGGTAGAGAGAGTGGGGGGTCAGTCGGATTAATTTGAGGATCGATACAGGGCTATGGGGAGAGAGCGGGGGGACAGTGGGATTAGTTTGGGATGGATACAGGGCTATGGGAGAGAGAGCGGGGGGACAGTGGGATTCGTTTGGGGATGGGATACAGGGCTATGGGGAGAGAGAGCAGGGGGACAGTGGATTAGTTTGGGGATCGATACAGGGCTATGGGAGAGAGAGCGGGGGGGACAGTGGGATTACTTTGGGGATCGATACAGGGCTATGGGGAGAGAGAGGTGGGGGTCAGTGGCATTAGTTTGGGGATCGATACAGGGCTATGGGGGGAGAGAGTGGGGGGACAGTGGGATTAGTTTGGGGATGGATACAGGGCTATGGGGGGAGAGAGTGGGGGGACAGTGGGATTAGTTTGGGGATCGATACAGGGCTATGGGGAGAGAGAGCGGGGGGACAGTGGGATTAGTTTGGGGATGGATACAGGGCTATGGGGAGAGAGAGCGGGGGGACAGTGGGATTAGTTTGGGGATCGATACAGGGCTATGGGAGAGAGAGTGGGGGGACAGTGGGATTAGTTTGGGGATCGATACAGGGCTATGGGGAGAGAGCGGGGAGACAGTGGGATTAGTTTGGGGATCGATACAGGGCTATGGGGAGAGAGAGCGGGGGGACAGTGGGATTAGTTTGGGGATGGATACAGGGCTATGGGGAGAGAGAGCGGGGGGACAGTGGGATTAGTTTGGGGATGGATACAGGGTTATGGGGAGAGAGAGTGGGGGGACAGTGGGATTAGTTTGGGGATTGATACAGGGCTACGGGGAGAGAGAGTGGGGGGACAGTAGGATTAGTTTGGGGATCGATACAGGGCTATGGGGAGAGAGCGGGGAGACAGTGGGATTAGTTTGGGGATGGATACAGGGCTATGGGGAGAGAGAGTGGGGGGACAGTGGGATTAGTTTGGGGATTGATACAGGGCTATGGGGAGAGAGAGTGGGGGGGACAGTGGGATTAGTTTGGGGATGGATACAGGGCTATGGGGAGAGAGTGGGGACAGTGGGAATTAGTTTGGGGATCGATACAGGGCTATGGGGAGAGAGTGGGGACAGTGGAATTAGTTTGGGATCGAAACAGGGCTATGGGGAGAGAGAGTGCAGGGACAGTGGGATTAGTTTGGGATGGATACAGGGCTATGGGGAGAGAGAGCGGGGGGACAGTGGGATTAGTTTGGGGATCGATACAGGGCTATGGGGAGAGAGCGGGGGACAGTGGGATTAGTTTGGGGATGGATACAGGGCTATGGGGAGAGAGAGCGGGGGGACAGTGGATTAGTTTGGGATGGATACAGGGCGATGGGGAGAGAGAGCGGGGGGACAGTGGGATTAGTTTGGGGATCGATACAGCGCTATGGGGAGAGAGAGCGGGGGGACAGTGGGATTAGTTTGGGGATGGATACAGGGCTATTGGAGAGAGAGCAGGGGGACAGTGGGATTAGTTTGGGGATCGATACAGGGCTATGGGGAGAGAGCGGGGGGACAGTGGGATTAGTTTGGGGATCGAGACAGGGCGATGGGGAGAGAGAGTGGGGGGACAGTGGGATTAGTTTGGGGATGGATACAGGGCTATGGGGAGAGAGCGGGGGGACAGTGGGATTAGTTTGGGCATCGATACAGGGCTATGGGGAGAGAGAGTGGGGGGACAGTGGGATTAGTTTGGGGATCGATACAGGGCTATGGGGAGAGAGCGGGGGGACAGTGGGATTAGTTTGGGGATCGGTACAGGGCTATGGGGAGAGAGAGTGGGGGGACAGTGGGATTAGTTTGGGGATCGATACAGGGCTATGGGGGGATAACGGGGGACAGTGGATTAGTTTGGGGATGGATACAGGGCTATGGGGAGAGAGAGCGGGGGGACAGTGGGATTAGTTTGGGGATCGATACAGGGCTATGGGGAGAGAGAGTGGGGGGTCAGTGGGATTAGTTTGGGGATCGATACAGCGCTATGGGGAGAGAGAGCGGGGGGACAGTGGGATTAGTTTGGGGATGGATACAGGGCTATGGGGAGAGAGAGCAGGGGGACAGTGGGATTAGTTTGGGGATCGATACAGGGCTATGGGGAGAGAGAGTGGGGGGACAGTGGGATTAGTTTTGGGGATCGATACAGGGCTATGGGGACGGAGAGCGGGGGGACAGTGGGATTAGTGTGTGGATCGATACAGGGCTATGGGGAGAGAGAGCGGGGGACAGTGGGATTAGTTTGGGGATTGATACAGGGCTATTGGGGGAGAGAGCGGGGGGACAGTGGGATTAGTTTGGGGATCGATACAGGGCTATGGGGAGAGAGAGTGGGGGGACAGTGGGATTAGTTTGGGGATCGATACAGGGCTATGGGGACGGAGAGCGGGGGGGACAGTGGGATTAGTGTGGGGATCGATACAGGGCTATGGGGAGAGAGAGCGGGGGGACAGTGGGATTAGTTTGGGGATGGATACAGGGCGATGGGGAGAGAGAGCGGGGGGACAGTGGGATTAGTTTGGGGATGGATACAGGGCTATGGGGAGAGAGCGGGGGGACAGTGGGATTAGTTTGGGGATCGATACAGGGCTATGGGGAGAGAGAGTGGGGGGACAGTGGGATTAGTTTGGGGATCGATACAGGGCTATGGGGAGAGAGAGCGGGGGGACAGTGGGATTAGTTTGGGATCGATACAGGGCTATGGCGAGAGAGCGGGGGGACAGTGGGATTAGTTTGGGGATCGAGACAGGGCGATGGGGAGAGAGAGTGGGGGGACAGTGGGATTAGTTTGGGGATGGATACAGGGCTATGGGGAGAGAGAGCGGGGGGACAGTGGGATTAGTTTGGGCATCGATACAGGGCTATGGGGAGAGAGAGTGGGGGGACAGTGGGATTAGTTTGGGGATCGATACAGGGCTATGGGGAGAGAGAGTGGGGGGACAGTGGGATTAGTTTGGGGATCGATACAGGGCTATGGGGGGATAGCGGGGGGACAGTGGGATTAGTTTGGGGATGGATACAGGGCTATGGGGAGAGAGAGCGGGGGACAGTGGGATTAGTTTGGGGATTGATACAGGGCTATGGGGAGAGAGAGCGGGGGGGCAGTGGGATTAGTTTGGGGATGGATACAGGGCTATGGGGAGAGAGAGTGGGGACAGTGGGATTAGTTTGGGGATGGATACAGGGCTATGGGGAGAGAGAGCGGGGGGGGTCAGTGGATTAGTTTGGGGTTCGATACAGGGCTATGGGGAGAGAGAGCGGGGGGGCAGTGGATTAGTTTGGGGATGGATACAGGGCTATGGGGAGAGAGAGCGGGGGGAAAGTGGGATTAGTTTGGGGATGGATACAGGGCTATGGGGAGAGAGAGCGGGGGGACAGTGGATTAGTTTGGGGATCGATACAGGGCTATGGGGAGAGACAGTGGGGGGACAGTGGATTAGTTTGGGGATCAATACAGGGCGATGGGGAGAGAGAGCGGGGGACAGTGGGATTAGTTTGGGGATCGATACAGGGCTATGGGGAGAGACAGTGGGGGGGGCAGTGGGATTAGTTTGGGGATGGATACAGGGCTATGGGGAGAGAGAGCGGGGGGACAGTGGAATTAGTTTGGGGATCGATACAGGGCTATGGGGAGAGAGAGCGGGGGGACAGTGGGATTAGTTTGGGGATCAATACAGGGCTACGGGGAGACAGAGCGGGGGGACAGTGGATTAGTTTGGGGGATGGATACAGGGCTATGGGGAGAGAGAGCGGGGGGACAGTGGGATTAGTTTGGGGAGAGAGCGGGGGGACAGTGGGATTAGTTTGGGGATGGATACAGGGCTATGGGGAGAGAGAGCGGGGAGACAGTGGGATTAGTTTGGGGATGGATACAGGGCTATGGGGAGAGAGAGCGGGGGGACAGTGGGATTAGTTTGGGGATCGATACAGGGCTATGGGGAGAGAGAGTGGGGGGGACAGTGGGATTAGTTTGGGGATTGATACAGGGCTATGGGGAGAGAGAGTGGGGGGGACAGTGGGATTAGTTTGGGGATCGATACAGGGCTATGGGGAGAGAGTGGGGGGACAGTGGGATTAGTTTGGGGATCGATACAGGGCTATGGGGGGAGAGCGGGGGGACAGTGGGATTAGTTTGGGGATCGATACAGGGCTATGGAGAGGGACAGAGGGGTGACGCTGATGGGATGGGCTTCCCCCACTGGCTCTACCCCCCCCCCCCCCCTTATCCCTTTCTCGACCCCCACCCCCCGAACGGACCGTCCTGGAGCTGGCCTTGACTCTGAGGGGTCTCAGGAAGGGGTCGTAGACGAGGGAGCTGGTGTTGACGTCGATGGGGGACTGCTGTTTCCCCAGGGAACACATTCTCCAGGCTGCGTTCACCAGTCCCCAGTACGGTGGGCCTGACCAGGAGAGAGAGAGAGAGAGAGAGAGAGACAGGGTCAGGCTCCCTCTACACCGTCACCCCACTCCCAGGGACAGGGGGGTTAGATACAGAGTAAACCTCCCTCTACACCGTCCCCCCCACTCCCAGGGACAGGGGGTTAGATACAGAGTTAAGCTCCCTCTACACCGTCCCCCACTCCAGGGACAGGGGGTTAGATACAGAGTAAAGCTCCCTCTACACCGTCCCCCCACTCCCAGGGACAGGGAGGTTAGATACAGAGTAAAGGTCCCTCTACACCCGTCCCCCACTCCAGGGACAGGGGGTTAGATACAGAGTAAAGCTTCCTCTACACCGTCCCCCACTCCCAGGGGCAGGGGGTCAGATACAGAGTAACGCTCCCTCTACACCGTCCCCCACTCCCAGGGGCAGGGGGTCAGATACAGAGTAAAGCTCCCTCTACACCATCCCCCACTCCCAGGGACAGGGGGTGAGATACAGGGTAAAGCTTCCTCTACACCGTACCCCCACTCCAAGGGACAGGGGGTCAGGTACAGGGTAAAGTTTTGGGTCTGTTCGAGTGAATAAATTACTTACTTGGGACAAAGCTGCCTCCAACATCCTCCTGATAGGCCCACCAGTCATCGGGGGAGAGTGAGTGGGTGGTCCACCCTGGCACAGAGATAAGGGTCAGCTCACACTCGACACCGTCCCCCCATGGACCCCAAACCCCTTCCCCGTTCCCTCCCTCTCTACACCCGTCCCCCCCATGGACCCCAAACCCCTTCCCCGTTCCCTCCCTCTCTACACCGTCCCCCATGGACCCCAAACCCCTTCCAAATTCCCTCCCGCTCTACACCGTCCCCCATGGACCCCAAACCCCTTCCCCGTTCCCTCCCTCTCTACACCGTCCCCCATGGACCCCAAACCCCTTCCCCATTCCCTCCCTCTCTACACCGTCCCCCCATGGACCCCAAACCCCTTCCCCGTTCCCTCCCGCTCTACACCCTCCCCCATGGACCCCAAACCCCTTCTCCGTTCCCTCCCTCTCTACACCGTCCCCCCATGGACCCCAAACCCCTTCCCCGTTCCCTCCCTCTCTACACCGTCCCCCATGGACCCCAAACCCCTTCCAAATTCCCTCCCGCTCTACACCGTCCCCCATGGACCCCAAACCCCTTCCCCGTTCCCTCCCGCTCTACACCGTCCCCCCATGGACCCCAAACCCCTTCCCATTCCCTCCCGCTCTACACCGTCCCCCATGGACCCCAAACCCCTTCCCCGTTCCCTCCCGCTCTACACCCTCCCCCATGGACCCCAAACCCCTTCTCCGTTCCCTCCCTCTCTACACCGTCCCCCATGGACCCCAAACCCCTTCCCCGTTCCCTCCCTCTCTACACCGTCCCCCATTGACCCCAAACCCCTTCCCGTTCCCTCCCTCTCTACACCGTCCCCCATGGACCCCAAACCCCTTCTCCGTTCCCTCCCACTCTACACCGTTCCCCATGGACCCCAAACCCCTTCCCCGTTCCCTCCCTCTCTCCACCGACCCCCATGGACCCCAAACCCCTTCCCCGTTCCCTCCCGCTCTACACCGTCCCCCCATGGACCCCAAACCCCTTCCCCGTTCCCTCCCTCTCTACACCGTCCCCCCATGGACCCCAAACCCCTTCCCCGTTCCCTCCCTCTCTACACCGTCCCCCCATGGACCCCAAACCCTTTCCCCTTCCCGTTCCCTCCCTCTCTACACTGTCCCCCATGGACCCCAAACCCCTTCCCCGTTCCCTCCCTCTCTACACCGTCCCCCATGGACCCTAAACCCCTTCCCCGTTCCCTCCCTCTCTACACCGTCCCCCATGGACCCCAAAACCCCTTCCCCGTTCCCTCCCTCTCTACACCATCCCCCATGGACCCCAAACCCCTTCCCCGTTCCCTCCTTCTCTACACCGTCCCCCATGGACCCCAAACCCCTTCCCCGTTCCCTCCCTCTCTACACCGTCCCCCATGGACCCCAAACCCTTCCCCGTTCCCTCCCTCTCTACACCGTTCCCCCATGGACCCCAAACCCCTTCCCCGTTCCCTCCCTCTCTACACCGTCCCCCCATGGACCCCAAACCCCTTCCCCGTTCCCTCCCTCTCTCCACCGACCCCCATGGACCCCAAACCCCTTCCCCGTTCCCTCCCTCTCTACACACCGTCCCCCCAATGGACCCCAAACCCCTTCCCCGTTCCCTCCCTCTCTACACCGTCCCCCCCCATGGACCCCAAACCCTTTCCCCTTCCCCGTTCCCTCCCTCTCTACACTGTCCCCCATGGACCCCAAACCCCTTCCCCGTTCCCTCCCTCTCTACACCGTCCCCCATGGACCCTAAACCCCTTCCCCGTTCCCTCCCTCTCTACACCGTCCCCCATGGACCCCAAACCCCTTCCCCGTTCCCTCCCTCTCTACACCATCCCCATGGACCCCAAACCCCTTCCCCGTTCCCTCCCTCTCTACACCGTCCCCCATGGACCCCAAACCCCTTCCAAATTCCCTCCCGCTCTACACCGTCCCCCATGGACCCCAAACCCCTTCCCCGTTCCCTCCCGCTCTACACCGTCCCCCCATGGACCCCAAACCCCTTCCCCATTCCCTCCCGCTCTACACCGTCCTCCCATGGACCCCAAACCCCTTCCCCGTTCCCTCCCGCTCTACACCCTCCCCCATGGACCCCAAACCCCTTCTCCGTTCCCTCCCTCTCTACACCGTCCCCCCATGACCCAAACCCCTTCCCCGTTCCCTCCCTCTCTACACCGTCCCCCATTGACCCCAAACCCTTCCCCGTTCCCTCCCTCTCTACACCGTCCCCCATGGACCCCAAACCCCTTCTCCGTTCCCTCCCACTCTACACCGTTCCCATGGACCCCAAACCCCTTCCCCGTTCCCTCCCTCTCTCCACCGACCCCCATGGACCCCAAACCCCTTCCCCGTTCCCTCCCGCTCTACACACGTCCCCCCATGGACCCCCAAACCCCTTCCCCGTTCCCTCCCTCTCTACACCGTCCCCCCATGGACCCCAAACCCCTTCCCCGTTCCCTCCCTCTCTACACCGTCCCCCATGGACCCCAAACCCTTTCCCCGTCCCCGTTCCCTCCCTCTCTACACTGTCCCCCATGGACCCCAAACCCCTTCCCGTTCCCTCCCTCTCTACACCGTCCCCCATGGACCCTAAACCCCTTCCCCGTTCCCTCCCTCTCTACACCGTCCCCCATGGACCCCAAACCCCTTCCCCGTTCCCTCCCTCTCTACACCATCCCCCATGGACCCCAAACCCCTTCCCCGTTCCCTCCTTCTCTACTCCGTCCCCCATGGACCCCAAACCCCTTCCCGTTCCCTCCCTCTCTACACCGTCCCCCATGGACCCCAAACCCCTTCCCCGTTCCCTCCCCCTCTACACCGTCCCCCATGGACCCCAAACCCCTTCCCCGTTCCCTCCCCCTCCTACACCGTCCCCCCATGGACCCCAAACCCTTCCCCGTTCCCTCCCACTCTACACCGTCCCCCATGGACCCCAAACCCCTTCCCCGTTCCCTCCCTCTCTACACCGTCCCCTAAGGACCCCAAACCCCTTCCCCGTTCCCTCCCTCATCTACACCGTCCCCCCCATGGACCCCAAACCCCTTCCCCGTTCCCTCCTCTCTACACCGTCCCCCATGGACCCCAAACCCTTCCCCGTTCCCTCCCTCTCTACACCGTCCCCCCATGGACCCCAAACCCCTTCCCCGTTCCCTCCCACTCTACACCGTCCCCCCATGGACCCCAAACCCCTTCCCCGTTCCCTCCCTCTCTACACCGTCCCCCATGGACCCCAAACTCCTTCCCCGTTCCCTCCCTCTCTACACCGTTCCCCCCATGGACCCAAACCCCTTCCCCGTCCCCTCCCGCTCTACACGGTCCCCCCATTGACCCCAAACCCCTTCCCCGTTCCCTCCCTCTCTACACATCCCCCCATTGACCCCAAACCCCTTCCCGTTCCCTCCCTCTCTACAACGTTCCCCATTGACCCCAAACCCCTTCCCCGTGCCCTCCCACTCTACACTGTCCCCCCTTTCTCTCCCTCTCCTATCCTTCTCTCTCTGTCTTCTCCCTCCAACTATCCCATCTCTCCCATCTCTCTCTCTCCTCGCTCCCTTTCATCCTCCCACTCTCCATCCCCTCTCCAGTCTCTCACTCTCTCCCCCTCTCTCTCTCTCTCTCTCTCTTTACGTCTCTCTCTCCTGCATCTTTCTCTCTCTCTCTCTCCCTTTCTCCCCCTTCTCTTCCTCTCCTGACTCTCTCTATCTTCATGTCTCTCTCTCCTGGATCTTTCTCTCTCTCCCACTCTCCCCTTCTCTCCCTCTCTGACCCTCTCTCTATCTCTCTCTCTCCCTCTCCTGTCTCTGCCCCCCACTCACTCTCTCTCCCCCTCTCACTCTCTCGCTCTGTCTCTCTCTCTCTCCCTCTCTCCCTCTCTCTCTCCCCCTCCTCACTCTCACTCTCCCCTCTCTCTCTCCCCCTCTCTCTCTCTCCCTCTCTCTCTTCTCTCTCCCCCTCTCTCTCTCTCCCTCTCTCTCTTCTCTCTCCCCCCCTCTCTCTCTCTCTCTCCCCTCTCTCTCTCTCCCCCTCTCTCTCTTCTCCCTCCCACCTCTGTCTCTCCCCCTCTCTCTCTCTCCCCCCAGCTCTCTCCCCCCAACTCTCTCTCCCCCTCTCTCTCTCTCCCCCCCAGCTCTCTCCCCCCCTATCTCTCTCTCCCCCTCTCTCTCTATCTCTCTCCCCCCGCTCTCTCTCACCCCCCTCTCTCTTTCTCTCCCCTCTCCCCCACTCTCTCTCTCTCCCCCGCTCTCTCTCTCTCTCTCTCCCGCCCCTCACTCTCTCTCTCTCCCCACCCTCTCTATCTCTCCCTCTCTCCCTCTCTCTCTCTCTGTCACACTGACTCTTCCCAACCGCCCCATTGCCTCACGGTGGGGCAAGGGAACTTTGCCGGGGGGAGAGATCTGTGACCGAGGGAGCTTTACTCTGTATCTCTACACCATCCCCCACTCCCAGGGACAGGGGTGTTAGATACACCGTCCCCCCACTCCCAGGGACAGGGGGGGTTAGATACACCGTCCCCCACATCCCAGGGACAGGGGGGTTAGATACACCGTCCCCCCACTCCCAGGGACAGGGGGGTTAGATACACCGTCCCCCCCACTCCCAGGGACAGGGGGGGTTAGATACACCGTCCCCCCACTCCCAGGGACAGGGGGGTTAGATACACCGTCCCCCCCACTCCCAGGGACAGGGGGGTTAGATACACCGTCCCCCACTCCCAGGGACAGGGGGGTTAGATACACCCGTCCCCCCACTCCCAGGGACAGGGGGGTTAGATACACCGTCCCCCCCACTCCCAGGGACAGGGGGGTTAGATACACCGTCCCCCCACTCCCAGGGACAGGGGGGTTAGATACACCGTCCCCCCCACTCCCAGGGACAGGGGGGTTAGATACACCGTCCCCCCACTCCCAGGGACAGGGGGGTTAGATACACCGTCCCCCCACTCCCAGGGACAGGGGGGTTAGATACCCCGTCCCCCCACTCCCAGGGACAGGGGGGTTAGATACACTGTCCCCCCACTCCCAGGGACAGGGGGTTAGATACACCGTCCCCCACTCCCAGGGACAGGGGGGTTAGATACACTGTTCCCCACACTCCCAGGGACAGGGGGGGTTAGATACACCGTCCCCCCCACTCCCAGGGACAGGGGGTTAGATACACCGTCCCCCCACTCCCAGGGACAGTGGGTTAGATACACCGTCCCCCCACTCCCAGGGACAGTGGGTTAGATACCCCGTCCCCCCACTCCCAGGGACAGGGGGGTTAGATACACCGTCCCCCCCTCCCAGGGACAGGGGGGTTAGATACACCGTCCCCCCACTCCCAGGGACAGGGGGGTTAGATACACCGTCCCCCCCACTCCCAGGGACAGGGGGGTTAGATACACCGTCCCCCCACTCCCAGGGACAGGGGGGTTAGATACACCGTCCCCCACTCCAGGGACAGGGGGGTTAGATACACCGTCCCCCAGGGACAGGGGGGTTAGATACACCGTCCCCCCACTCCCAGAGACAGGGGGGTTAGATACACCGTCCCCCCACTCCCAGGGACAGGGGGGTTAGATACACCGTCCCCCCACTCCCAGGGACAGGGGGGGTTAGATACACCGTCCCCCAGGGACAGGGGGTTAGATACACCGTCCCCCCACTCCCAGGGACAGGGGGTTAGATACACCGTCCCCCCACTCCCAGGGACAGGGGGGTTAGATACACCATCCCCCCACTCCCAGGGCCTGGGTAAAGCTCCTCTCCCTGTCAGGGTGGTATATGGGGGTTAGATGAGTCTCGGAGCTGCTGACCTTCTCACTGAGATGTGAGCTCTGGGCCCATCTGTCGCCCAGAGTCTGAGTTCATGTTG
>NW_027310464.1:0-77583 GCF_047496795.1 Chiloscyllium punctatum
CAGTGTGTATGTGAGAGAGGGAGGGACAGTGTGTGTGTATGAGAGAGAGGGACAGTGTGTGTGTGTGTGAGAGAGAGGGACAGTGTGTGTGTGTGAGAGAGAGGGACAGTGTGTGTGTGTGAGAGAGGGACAGTGTGTGTGTGTGAGAGAGGGACAGTGTGTGTGAGAGAGAGGGACAGTGTGTGTGTGTGTGAGAGAGAGGGACAGTGTGTGTGTGTGAGAGAGAGAGGGACAGTGTGTGTGTGAGAGAGAGAGAGAGGGACAGTGTGTGTGTGTGTGAGAGAGAGAGAGAGGGACAGTGTGTGTGTGTGAGAGAGAGAGGGACAGTGTGTGTGTGAGAGAGGGAGAGTGTGTGTGTGAGAGAGGGACAGTGTGTGTGTGGGTGTGTGAGAGAGAGAGGGACAGTGTGTGTGTGTGTGTGAGAGAGAGAGACAGTGTGTGTGTGTGTGTGTGTGTGTGTGTGTGTGAGAGAGAGGGACAGTGTGTGTGTGTGTGAGAGAGACAGTGTGTGTCTGTGTGAGAGAGAGAGAGGGACAGTGTGTGTGTGAGAGAGAGAGAGGGACAGTGTGTGTGAGAGAGAGAGAGAGGGACAGTGTGTGTGAGAGAGAGGGACAGTGTGTGTGTGTGAGAGAGAGAGAGGGACAGTGTGTGTGTGAGAAAGGGACAGTATGTGTGTGTGAGAGAGGGACAGTGTGTGTGTGAGAGAGAGAGGGACAGTGTGTGTGTGAGAGAGAGGGACAGTGTGTGTGTGTATGAGAGAGAGAGGGACAGTGTGTGTGTGAGAGAGAGAGGGACAGTGTGCGTTTGTGTGAGAGAGAGAGAGGGACAGTGTGTGTGTGAGAGATAGGGACAGAGTGTGTGAGAGAGAGAGAGAGAGGGACAGTGTGTGTGTGTGAGAGAGAGGGACAGTGTGTGTGTGAGAGAGAGAGGGACAGTGTGTGTGTGAGAGAGAGAGAGGGACAGTGTGTGTGTGAGAGAGAGGGACAGTGTGTGTGTGTGTGAGAGAGAGAGAGAGAGAGGGAGAGTGAGTGTGTGTGAGAGAGAGTGAGTGTGTGTGAGAGAGAGTGAGTGAGTGTGAGAGAGAGAGAGAGAGGGACAGTGTGTGTGTGTGAGAGAGAGGGACAGTGTGTGTGTGAGAGAGGGACAGTGTGTGTGTGTGTGAGAGAGAGACAGTGTGTGTGTGTGTGAGAGAGAGGGACAGTGCGTGTGTGTGTGTGAGAGAGAGGGACAGTGTGTGTGTGTGAGAGAGAGAGGGACAGTGTGTGTGTGTGAGAGAGAGGGACAGTGTGTGAGTGAGAGAGAGGGACAGTGTGTGTGTGTGTGAGAGAGGGACAGTGTGTGTGTGAGAGAGGGACAGTGTGTGTGTGTGAGAGAGAGAGGGACAGTGTGTGTGTGTGAGAGAGGGACAGTGCGTGTGTGTGTGTGAGAGAGAGGGACAGTGTGTGTGTGTGTGAGAGAGGGACAGTGTGTGTGTGAGAGAGGGACTGTGTGTGTGTGTGAGAGAGAGAGGGACAGTGTGTGTGTGTGTGTGTGTGTGTGTGTGTGTGAGAGAGAGACAGTGTGTGAGAGAGAGAGGGACAGTGTGTGTGTGTGAGAGAGGGGGACAGTGTGTGTGTGAGAGAGAGGGACAGTGTGTGTGTGAGAGAGAGAGAGAGGGACAGTGTGTGTGTGTGTGAGAGAGAGAGGGACAGTGTGTGTGAGAGAGAGGGACAGTGTGTGTGTGTGAGAGAGAGAGGGACAGTGTGTGTGTGTGTGAGAGAGAAGGACAGTGTGTGTGTGTGAGAGAGAGAGAGGGACAGTGTGTGTGAGAGAGAGGGACAGTGTGTGTGTGTGAGAGAGAGAGGGACAGTGTGTGTGTGTGAGAGAGAGAGAGAGGGACAGTGTGTGTGTGTGTGAGAGAGAGAGAGAGGGACAGTGTGTGTGTGTGAGAGAGAGAGAGGGACAGCGTGTGTGTGAGAGAGGGAGAGTGTGTGTGTGAGAGAGGGACAGTGTGTGTGTGGGTGTGTGAGAGAGAGAGGGACAGTGTGTGTGTGTGTGTGAGAGAGAGAGACAGTGTGTGTGTGTGTGTGTGTGTGTGAGAGAGAGGGACAGTGTGTGTGTGTGAGAGAGAGAGGGAGAGTGTGTGTGTGAGAGAGGGACAGTGTGTGTGTGGGTGTGTGAGAGAGAGAGGGACAGTGTGTGTGTGTGTGTGAGAGAGAGAGACAGTGTGTGTGTGTGTGTGTGTGTGTGAGAGAGAGGGACAGTGTGTGTGTGTGAGAGAGAGACAGTGTGTGTCTGTGTGAGAGAGAGAGAGGGACAGTGTGTGTGTGAGAGAGAGAGAGGGACAGTGTGTGTGTGAGAGAGAGAGAGGGACAGTGTGTGTGTGTGAGAGAGAGGGACAGTGTGTGTGTGAGAGAGAGAGGGACAGTGTGTGTGAGAGAGAGGGACAATGTGTGTGTGTGAGAGAGAGAGAGGGACAGTGTGTGTGAGAGAAAGGGACAGTATGTGTGTGTGAGATAGGGACAGTGTGTGTGTGAGAGAGAGAGGGACAGTGTGTGTGTGAGAGAGACAGAGGGACAATGTGTGTGTGTGTGAGAGAGAGGGACATGGTGTGTGTGTGAGAGAGAGAGGGACAGTGTGTGTGTGAGAGAGAGGGACAGTGTGTGTGTGTATGAGAGAGAGAGGGACAGTGTGTGTGTGAGAGAGAGAGAGGGACAGTGTATGTGTGTGAGAGAGAGAGGGACAGTGTGTGTTTGTGTGAGAGAGAGAGAGGGACAGTGTGTGTGTGAGAGATAGGGACAGTGTGTGTGAGAGAGAGAGAGAGAGGGACAGTGTGTGTGAGAGAGAGGGACAGTGTGTGTGTGAGAGAGAGAGGGACAGTGTGTGTGTGAGAGAGAGGGACAGTGTGTGTGAGAGAGAGGGACAGTGTGTGTGTGAGAGAGAGAGGGACAGTGTGTGTGTGAGAGAGAGAGAGGGACAGTGTGTGTGTGAGAGAGAGGGACAGTGTGTGTGTGAGAGAGAGAGAGAGAGAGGGAGAGTGAGTGTGTGTGAGAGAGAGTGAGTGTGTGTGAGAGAGAGTGAGTGAGTGTGAGAGAGAGAGAGAGGGACAGTGTGTGTGTGAGAGAGAGAGGGACAGTGTGTGTGTGAGAGAGAGGGACTGTGTGTGTGTGAGAGAGAGAGAGAGGGACAGTGTGAGAGAGAGAGAGGGACAGTGTGTGTGAGAGAGAGAGAGGGACAGTGTGTGTGTGTGAGAGAGCGGGACAGTATGTGTGTGTGTGAGAGAGGGACAGTGTGTGTGTGTGAGAGAGGGACAGTGTGTGTGTGTGTGAGAGAGGGACAGTGTGTGTGTGAGAGAGGGACTGTGTGTGTGTGTGAGAGAGAGAGGGACAGTGTGTGTGTGTGTGTGAGAGAGAGGGACAGTGCGTGTGTGTGTGTGAGAGAGAGGGACAGTGTGTGTGTGTGAGAGAGAGAGGGACAGTGTGTGTGTGTGAGAGAGAGGGACAGTGTGTGTGTGTGAGAGAGAGGGACAGTGTGTGTGTGAGAGAGGGACAGTGTGTGTGTGAGAGAGGGACAGTGTGTGTGTGAGAGAGAGAGGGACAGTATGTGTGAGAGAGAGGGACAGTGTGTGTGTGAGAGAGAGGGACAGTGTGTGTGTGAGAGAGAGCGACAGTGTGTGTGTGAGAGATGTGGACAGTGTGTATGTGAGAGAGAGAGGGAAAGTGTGTGTGTGTGAGAGAGAGGGACAGTGTGTGTGTGAGAGAGAGGGACAGTGTGTGTGTGAGAGAGAGAGGGACAGTGTGTGTGTGTGAGAGAGAGAGAGACAGTGTGTGTGTGAGAGAGGGACAGTGTGTGTGTGAGAGAGAGGGACAGTGTGTGTGTGAGAGAGGGACAGTGTGTGTGTGAGAGAGGGACAGTGTGTGTGTGAGAGAGAGGGACAGTGTGTGTGTGAGAGAGAGGGACAGTGTGTATGTGAGAGAGAGAGGGACAGTGTGTGTGTGTGAGAGAGAGGGACAGTGTGTGTGTGTGTGAGAGAGAGGGACAGTGTGTGTGTGTGAGAGAGAGGGACAGTGTGTGTGTGAGAGAGGGACAGTGTGTGTGTGTGAGAGAGGGACAGTGTGTGTGTGTGAGAGAGGGACAGTGTGTGTGTGAGAGAGAGGGACAGTGTGTGTGTGAGAGAGAGGGACAGTGTGTGTGTGTGTGAGAGAGGGACAGTATGTGTGTGTGAGACAGAGGGACAGTGTGTGTGTGTGAGAGAGAGGGACAGTGTGTGTGTGAGAGAGGGACAGTGTGTGTGTGAGAGAGGGACAGTGTGTGTGTGTGTGAGAGAGAGACAGTGTGTGTGTGTGTGAGAGAGAGGGACAGTGTGTGTGTGAGAGAGAGAGGGACAGTGTGTGTGTGAGAGAGAGAGAGAGACAGTGTGTGTGTGAGAGAGGGACAGTGTGTGTGTGAGAGAGAGGGACAGTGTGTGTGTGAGAGAGAGGGACAGTGTGTGTGTGTGAGAGAGAGGGACAGTGTGTGTGTGAGAGAGGGACAGTGTGTGTGTGAGAGAGGGACAATGTGTGTGTGTGAGAGAGAGGGACAGTGTGTGTGTGTGTGAGAGAGGGACAGTGTGTGTGTGTGAGAGAGAGAGGGACAGTGTGTGTGTGTGAGAGAGAGGGACAGTGTGTGTGTGAGAGAGAGAGGGACAGTGTGTGTGTGAGAGAGAGAGAGGAACAGTGTGTGTGAGAGAGAGAGAGGGACAGTGTGTGTGTGTGAGAGAGATGGAAAGTGTGTGTGTGTGTGAGAGAGGGACAGTGTGTGTGAGAGAGAGAGAGGGACAGTGTGTGTGTGAGAGAGGGATAGTGTGTGTGTGAGAGAGAGGGACAGTGTGTGTGTGAGAGAGAGGGACAGTGTGTATGTGAGAGAGAGGGACAGTGTGTGTGTGAGAGAGGGACAGTGTGTGTGTGAGAGAGAGGGACAGTGTGTATGTGAGAGAGAGAGGGACAGTGTGTGTGTGTGAGAGAGAGGGACAGTGTGTGTGTGAGAGAGAGGGACAGTGTGTGTGTGAGAGAGAGAGAGGGACAGTGTGTGTGTGAGAGAGAGAGAGAGACAGTGTGTGTGTGAGAGAGAGAGGGACAGTGTGTGTGAGAGAGAGGGACAGTGTGTGTGTGAGAGAGGGACAGTGTGTGTGTGAGAGAGAGGGACAGTGTGTGTGTGAGAGAGAGAGGGACAGTGTGTGTGTGAGAGAGAGAGGGACAGTGTGTGTGTGAGAGAGAGGGACAGTGTGTGTGTGTGAGAGAGAGGGACAGTGTGTGTGTGTGAGAGAGAGAGGGACAGTGTGTGTGTGTGTGAGAGAGGGACAGTGTGTGTGTGTGAGAGAGAGGGACAGTGTGTGTGTGAGAGAGGGACAGTGTGTGTGTGAGAGAGAGAGGGACAGTGTGTGTGTGAGAGAGAGAGGGACAGTGTGTGTGTGTGAGAGAGAGAGAGACAGTGTGTGTGTGAGAGAGGGACAGTGTGTGTGTGAGAGAGAGGGACAGTGTGTGTGTGAGAGAGAGGGACAGTGTGTATGTGAGAGAGAGAGGGACAGTGTGTGTGTGTGAGAGAGAGGGACAGTGTGTGTGTGTGAGAGAGAGGGACAGTGTGTGTGTGAGAGAGGGACAGTGTGTGTGTGAGAGAGGGACAGTGTGTGTGTGAGAGAGAGAGGGACAGTGTGTGTTTGTGTGAGAGAGGGACAGTGTGTGTGTGTGAGAGAGAGAGGGACAGTGTGTGTGTGTGAGAGAGGGACAGTGTGTGTGTGTGTGAGAGAGGGACAGTGTGTGTGTGAGAGAGGGACTGTGTGTGTGTGTGAGAGAGAGAGGGACAGTGTGTGTGTGTGTGTGAGAGAGAGGGACAGTGCGTGTGTGTGTGTGAGAGAGAGGGACAGTGTGTGTGTGTGAGAGAGAGAGGGACAGTGTGTGTGTGTGAGAGAGAGGGACAGTGTGTGTGTGTGAGAGAGAGGGACAGTGTGTGTGTGAGAGAGGGACAGTGTGTGTGTGAGAGAGGGACAGTGTGTGTGTGAGAGAGAGAGGGACAGTATGTGTGAGAGAGAGGGACAGTGTGTGTGTGAGAGAGAGGGACAGTGTGTGTGTGAGAGAGAGCGACAGTGTGTGTGTGAGAGAGGGGGACAGTGTGTGTGAGAGAGAGAGGGACAGTGTGTGTGTGTGAGAGAGAGGGACAGTGTGTGTGTGAGAGAGAGGGACAGTGTGTGTGTGAGAGAGAGAGGGACAGTGTGTGTGTGTGAGAGAGAGAGAGACAGTGTGTGTGTGAGAGAGGGACAGTGTGTGTGTGAGAGAGAGGCACAGTGTGTGTGTGAGAGAGGGACAGTGTGTGTGTGAGAGAGGGACAGTGTGTGTGTGAGAGAGAGGGACAGTGTGTGTGTGAGAGAGAGGGACAGTGTGTATGTGAGAGAGAGAGGGACAGTGTGTGTGTGAGAGAGGGACAGTGTGTGTGTGTGAGAGAGGGACAGTGTGTGTGTGTGAGAGAGGGACAGTGTGTGTGTGAGAGAGAGGGACAGTGTGTGTGTGTGAGAGAGAGGGACAGTGTGTGTGTGAGAGAGGGACAGTGTGTGTGTGTGAGAGAGGGACAGTGTGTGTGTGTGAGAGAGGGACAGTGTGTGTGTGAGAGAGAGGGACAGTGTGTGTGTGAGAGAGAGGGACAGTGTGTATGTGAGAGAGAGAGGGACAGTGTGTGTGTGTGTGAGAGAGGGACAGTATGTGTGTGTGAGACAGAGGGACAGTGTGTGTGTGTGAGAGAGAGGGACAGTGTGTGTGTGAGAGAGGGACAGTGTGTGTGTGAGAGAGGGACAGTGTGTGTGTGTGTGAGAGAGGGACAGTGTGTGTGTGTGTGAGAGAGAGGGACAGTGTGTGTGTGAGAGAGAGAGGGACAGTGTGTGTGTGAGAGAGAGAGAGAGACAGTGTGTGTGTGAGAGAGGGACAGTGTGTGTGTGAGAGAGAGGGACAGTGTGTGTGTGAGAGAGAGGGACAGTGTGTGTGTGTGAGAGAGAGGGACAGTGTGTGTGTGTGAGAGAGAGGGACAGTGTGTGTGTGAGAGAGGGACAGTGTGTGTGTGAGAGAGGGACAATGTGTGTGTGTGAGAGAGAGGGACAGTGTGTGTGTGTGTGAGAGAGGGACAGTGTGTGTGTGTGAGAGAGAGAGGGACAGTGTGTGTGTGTGAGAGAGAGGGACAGTGTGTGTGTGAGAGAGAGAGGGACAGTGTGTGTGTGAGAGAGAGAGAGGGACAGTGTGTGTGTGAGAGAGAGAGGGACAGTGTGTGTGTGTGTGAGAGAGGGACAGTGTGTGTGTGAGAGAGAGAGGGACAGTGTGTGTGTGAGAGAGGGATAGTGTGTGTGTGAGAGAGAGGGACAGTGTGTGTGTGAGAGAGAGGGACAGTGTGTATGTGAGAGAGAGGGACAGTGTGTGTGTGAGAGAGGGACAGTGTGTGTGTGAGAGAGAGGGACAGTGTGTATGTGAGAGAGAGAGGGACAGTGTGTGTGTGAGAGAGAGGGACAGTGTGTGTGTGAGAGAGAGGGACAGTGTGTGTGTGAGAGAGAGGCACAGTGTGTGTGTGAGAGAGAGAGGGACAGTGTGTGTGTGAGAGATAGAGGGACAGTGTGTGTGTGTGAGAGAGAGAGGGACAGTGTGTGTGTGAGAGAGAGAGGGACAGTGTGTGTGTGTGAGAGAGAGGGACAGTGTGTGTGTGAGAGAGGGACAGTGTGTGTGTGAGAGAGAGGGACAGTGTGTGTGTGAGAGAGAGAGGGACAGTGTGTGTGTGAGAGATAGAGGGACAGTGTGTGTGTGAGAGATAGAGGGACAGTGTGTGTGTGAGAGAGAGAGGGACAGTGTGTGTGTGAGAGAGAGAGGGACAGTGTGTGTGTGTGAGAGAGAGGGACAGTGTGTGTGTGTGAGAGAGAGGGACAGTGTGTGTGTGAGAGAGGGACAGTGTGTGTGTGAGAGAGAGGGACAGTGTGTATGTGAGAGAGAGAGGGACAGTGTGTGTGTGTGAGAGAGAGGGACAGTGTGTGTGTGTGAGAGAGAGGGACAGTGTGTGTGTGAGAGAGGGACAGTGTGTGTGTGAGAGAGGGACAGTGTGTGTGTGAGAGAGAGAGGGACAGTGTGTGTTTGTGTGAGAGAGGGACAGTGTGTATGTGAGAGAGAGAGGGACAGTGTGTGTGTGTGAGAGAGAGGGACAGTGTGTGTGTGAGAGAGAGAGGGACAGTGTGTGTGTGAGAGAGAGAGAGGGACAGTGTGTGTGTGAGAGAGAGAGGGACAGTGTGTGTGTGTGAGAGAGAGGGACAGTGTGTGTGTGTGAGAGAGGGACAGTGTGTGTGTGAGAGAGAGAGGGACAGTGTGTGTGTGTGAGAGAGGGACAGTGTGTGTGAGAGAGGGACAGTGTGTGTGAGAGAGAGGGACAGTGTGTGTGTGTGAGAGAGAGGGACAGTGTGTGTGTGTGAGAGAGAGAGGGACAGTGTGTGTGTGAGAGAGAGGGACAGTGTGTGTGTGTGAGAGAGAGAGGGACAGTGTGTGTGTGAGAGAGGGACAGTGTGTGTGTGAGAGGGACAGTGTGTGTGTGTGTGAGAGAGAGAGGGACAGTGTGTGTGTGTGAGAGAGGGACAGTGTGTGTGTGTGAGAGAGAGAGACAGTGTGTGTGTGAGAGAGAGGGACAGTGTGTGTGTGAGAGAGGGACAGTGTGTGTGTGAGAGAGGGACAGTGTGTGTGTGAGAGAGAGAGGGACAGTGTGTGTGTGTGTGAGAGAGGGACAGTGTGTGTGTGTGAGAGAGAGGGACAGTGTGTGTGTGTGAGAGACAGAGGGACAGTGTGTGTGTGAGAGAGAGGGACAGTGTGTGTGTGAGAGAGAGAGGGTCAGTGTGTGTCTGTGAGAGAGAGGGACAGTGTGTGTGTGAGAGAGAGAGGGACAGTGTGTGTGTGAGAGAGAGAGAGAGACAGTGTGTGTGTGAGAGAGGGACAGTGTGTGTGAGAGAGAGGGACAGTGTGTGTGAGAGAGAGAGAGGGACAGTGTGTGTGTGTGAGAGAGGGACAGTGTGTGTGAGAGAGAGGGACAGTGTGTGTGTGAGAGAGAGAGGGACAGTGTGTGGGTGTGAGAGAGAGGGACAGTGTGTGTGTGTGTGTGAGAGAGGGACAGTGTGTGTGTGAGAGAGAGGGACAGTGTGTGTGTGAGAGAGAGGGACAGTGTGTGTGTGTGTGTGTGAGAGAGAGAGACAGTGTGTGTGTGAGAGAGAGAGAGGGACAGTGTGAGAGAGAGAGAGGGACAGTGTGTGTGAGAGAGAGAGAGGGACAGTGTGTGTGTGAGAGAGAGGGACAGTGTGTGTGTGTGTGAGAGAGGGACAGTGTGTGTGTGTGTGAGAGAGGAACAGTGTGTGTGTGAGAGAGGGACTGTGTGTGTGTGTGAGAGAGAGAGGAACAGTGTGTGTGTGAGAGAGAGAGGGACAGTGTGTGTGTGTGAGAGAGGGACAGTGTGTGTGTGTGTGTGAGAGAGGGACAGTGCGTGTGTGTGTGTGAGAGAGAGGGACAGTGTGTGTGTGAGAGAGAGAGAGGGACAGTGTGTGTGTGTGAGAGAGAGGGACAGTGTGTGTGTGTGAGAGAGAGGGACAGTGTGTGTGTGAGAGAGGGACAGTGTGTGTGTGAGAGAGAGAGGGACAGTGTGTGTGTGAGAGAGAGAGGGACAGTGTGTGTGAGAGAGAGGGACAGTGTGGGTGTGAGAGAGGGACAGTGCGTGTGTGAGAGAGAGGGACAGTGTGTGTGTGAGAGAGAGGGACAGTGTGTATGTGAGAGAGAGAGGGACAGTGTGTGTGTGTGAGAGAGAGGGACAGTGTGTGTGTGAGAGAGAGGGACAGTGTGTGTGTGAGAGAGAGAGGGACAGTGTGTGTGTGAGAGAGAGAGAGAGACAGTGTGTGTGTGAGAGAGGGACAGTGTGTGTGTGAGAGAGAGGGACAGTGTGTGTGTGAGAGAGGGACAGTGTGTGTGTGAGAGAGAGGGACAGTGTGTGTGTGAGAGAGAGGGACAGTGTGTATGTGAGAGAGGGAGGGACAGTGTGTGTGTATGAGAGAGAGGGACAGTGTGTGTGTGTGTGAGAGAGAGGGACAGTGTGTGTGTGTGAGAGAGAGGGACAGTGTGTGTGTGTGAGAGAGGGACAGTGTGTGTGTGTGAGAGAGGGACAGTGTGTGTGTGAGAGAGGGACAGTGTGTGTGTGAGAGAGAGGGACAGTGTGTGTGTGAGAGAGAGGGACAGTGTGTATGTGAGAGAGAGAGGGACAGTGTGTGTGTGAGAGAGAGGGACAGTGTGTGTGTGTGAGAGAGAGAGGGACAGTGTGTGTGTGTGTGAGAGAGGGACAGTGTGTGTGTGTGAGAGAGAGGGACAGTGTGTGTGTGAGAGAGGGACAGTGTGTGTGTGAGAGAGGGACAGTGTGTGTGTGTGAGAGAGGGACAGTGTGTGTGTGTGTGAGAGAGGGACAGTGTGTGTGTGAGAGAGAGAGGGACAGTGTGTGTGTGAGAGAGAGAGAGACAGTGTGTGTGTGAGAGAGGGACAGTGTGTGTGTGAGAGAGAGGGACAGTGTATGTGAGAGAGAGAGGGACAGTGTGTGTGTGTGAGAGAGAGGGACAGTGTGTGTGTGTGAGAGAGAGGGACAGTGTGTGTGTGAGAGAGGGACAGTGTGTGTGTGAGAGAGAGAGGGACAGTGTGTGTGTGTGTGAGAGAGGGACTGTGTGTGTGTGAGAGAGAGAGGGACAGTGTGTGTGTGTGAGAGAGAGGGACAGTGTGTGTGTGAGAGAGAGAGAGGGACAGTGTGTGTGTGTGAGAGAGAGAGGGACAGTGTGTGTGAGAGAGAGAGAGGGACAGTGTGTGTGTGAGAGAGAGGGACAGTGTGTGTGTGTGAGAGAGAGGGACAGTGTGTGTGTGAGAGAGAGAGGGACAGTGTGTGTGTGTGAGAGAGAGGGACAGTGTGTGTGTGTGAGAGAGAGGGACAGTGTGTGTGTGAGAGAGGGACAGTGTGTGTGTGAGAGAGAGAGGGACAGTGTGTGTGTGAGAGAGGGACAGTGTGTGTGTGAGAGAGGGATAGCGTGTGTGTGAGAGAGAAGGACAGTGTGTGTGTGAGAGAGAGGGACAGTGTGTATGTGAGAGAGAGGGACAGTGTGTGTGTGAGAGAGGGACAGTGTGTGTGTGTGAGAGAGAGGGACAGTGTGTGTGTGAGAGAGAGGGACAGTGTGTATGTGAGAGAGAGAGGGACAGTGTGTGTGTGTGAGAGAGAGGGACAGTGTGTGTGTGTGAGAGAGAGGGACAGTGTGTGTGTGAGAGAGAGAGAGAGACAGTGTGTGTGTGAGAGAGGGACAGTGTGTGTGTGAGAGAGAGGCACAGTGTGTGTGAGAGAGAGGGACAGTGTGTGTGTGAGAGAGCGACAGTGTGTGTGTGAGAGAGAGGGACAGTGTGTGTGTGAGAGAGAGAGGGACAGTGTGTGTGTGAGAGAGAGAGGGACAGTGTGTGTGTGTGTGAGAGAGAGGGACAGTGTGTGTGTGAGAGAGAGAGGGACAGTGTGTGTGTGAGAGAGAGAGAGGGACAGTGTGTGTGAGAGAGAGAGAGGGACAGTGTGTGTGTGTGAGAGAGAGGGACAGTGTGTGTGTGTGAGAGAGAGGGACAGTGTGTGTGTGAGAGAGAGAGGGACAGTGTGTGTGTGTGAGAGAGGGACAGTGTGTGTGAGAGAGGGACAGTGTGTGTGAGAGAGAGGGACAGTGTGTGTGTGAGAGAGAGGGACAGTGTGTGTGTGTGAGAGAGAGAGGGACAGTGTGTGTGTGAGAGAGAGGGACAGTGTGTGTGTGTGAGAGAGAGAGGGACAGTGTGTGTGTGAGAGGGACAGTGTGTGTGTGTATGAGAGAGAGAGGGACAGTGTGTGTGTGTGAGAGAGGGACAGTGTGTGTGTGTGAGAGAGAGAGACAGTGTGTGTGTGAGAGAGAGGGGACAGTGTGTGTGTGAGAAAGGGACAGTGTGTGTGTGAGAGAGGGACAGTGTGTGTGTGAGAGAGAGAGAGGGACAGTGTGTGTGAGAGAGAGAGGGACAGTGTGTGTGTGTGAGAGAGAGAGGGACAGTGTGTGTGTGTGAGAGAGAGGGACAGTGTGTGTGTGTGAGAGAGAGGGACAGTGTGTGTGTGTGAGAGACAGAGGGACAGTGTGTGTGTGAGAGAGAGAGGGTCAGTGTGTGTGTGTGAGAGACAGAGGGACAGTGTGTGTGTGAGAGAGAGAGGGTCAGTGTGTGTGTGTGAGAGAGAGGGACAGTGTGTGTGTGAGAGAGAGAGGGACAGTGTGTGTGTGAGAGAGAGAGAGACAGTGTGTGTGTGAGAGAGAGAGAGGGACAGTGTGTGTGTGTGTGAGAGAGGGACAGTGTGTGTGTGTGTGTGTGTGAGAGAGAGGGACAGTGTGTGTGAGAGAGAGGGACAGTGTGTGTGAGAGAGAGAGAGGGACAGTGTGTGTGTGAGAGAGGGACAGTGTGTGTGAGAGAGAGGGACAGTGTGTGTGAGAGAGAGAGAGGGACAGTGTGTGTGTGTGAGAGAGAGAGGACAGTGTGTGTGTGAGAGAGAGAGGGACAGTGTGTGAGAGAGAGAGAGGGACAGTGTGTGTGAGAGAGAGAGAGGGACAGTGTGTGTGTGAGAGAGAGGGACAGTGTGTGTGTGTGTGAGAGAGGGACAGTGTGTGTGTGTGAGAGAGGGACAGTGTGTGTGTGTGAGAGAGGAACAGTGTGTGTGTGAGAGAGGGACTGTGTGTGTGTGTGAGAGAGAGAGGAACAGTGTGTGTGTGTGAGAGAGAGAGGGACAGTGTGTGTGTGTGAGAGAGGGACAGTGTGTGTGTGTGTGAGAGAGGGACAGTGTGTGTGTGAGAGAGAGGGACAGTGCGTGTGTGTGTGTGAGAGAGAGGGACAGTGTGTGTGTGTGAGAGAGAGAGGGACAGTGTGTGTGTGTGAGAGAGAGGGACAGTGTGTGTGTGTGAGAGAGAGGGACAGTGTGTGTGTGAGAGAGGGACAGTGTGTGTGTGAGAGAGAGAGGGACAGTGTGTGTGAGAGAGAGAGAGGGACAGTGTGTGTGTGAGAGAGGGACAGTGTGTGTGTGAGAGAGAGGGACAGTGTGTGTGTGAGAGAGAGGGACAGTGTGTATGTGAGAGAGAGGGACAGTGTGTGTGTGAGAGAGAGGGACAGTGTGTGTGTGTGAGAGAGGGACAGTGTGTGTGAGAGAGGGACAGTGTGTGTGAGAGAGAGGGACAGTGTGTGTGTGTGAGAGAGAGGGACAGTGTGTGTGTGTGAGAGAGGGACAGTGTGTGTGTGTGAGAGAGGGACAGTGTGTGTGTGAGAGAGAGGGACAGTGTGTGTGTGAGAGAGAGGGACAGTGTGTATGTGAGAGAGAGAGGGACAGTGTGTGTGTGAGAGAGAGGGACAGTGTGTGTGTGTGAGAGAGAGAGGGACAGTGTGTGTGTGTGTGAGAGAGGGACAGTGTGTGTGTGTGAGAGAGAGGGACAGTGTGTGTGTGAGAGAGGGACAGTGTGTGTGTGAGAGAGGGACAGTGTGTGTGTGTGAGAGAGGGACAGTGTGTGTGTGTGTGAGAGAGGGACAGTGTGTGTGTGAGAGAGAGAGGGACAGTGTGTGTGTGTGAGAGAGAGAGAGACAGTGTGTGTGTGAGAGAGGGACAGTGTGTGTGTGAGAGAGAGGGACAGTGTGTGTGTGAGAGAGAGGGACAGTGTGTGTGTGAGAGAGCGAGGGACAGTGTGTGTGAGAGAGAGGGACAGTGTGTGTGTGTGTGAGAGAGAGGGACAGTGTGTGTGTGTGAGAGAGAGGGACAGTGTGTGTGTGTGAGAGAGGGACAGTGTGTGTGTGTGAGAGAGGGACAGTGTGTGTGTGAGAGAGAGGGACAGTGTGTGTGTGAGAGAGAGGGACAGTGTGTATGTGAGAGAGAGAGGGACAGTGTGTGTGTGAGAGAGAGGGACAGTGTGTGTGTGTGAGAGAGAGAGGGACAGTGTGTGTGTGTGTGAGAGAGGGACAGTGTGTGTGTGTGAGAGAGAGGGACAGTGTGTGTGTGAGAGAGGGACAGTGTGTGTGTGAGAGAGGGACAGTGTGTGTGTGTGAGAGAGGGACAGTGTGTGTGTGTGTGAGAGAGGGACAGTGTGTGTGTGAGAGAGAGAGGGACAGTGTGTGTGTGTGAGAGAGAGAGAGACAGTGTGTGTGTGAGAGAGAGACAGTGTGTGTGTGAGAGAGGGACAGTGTGTGTGTGAGAGAGAGGGACAGTGTGTGTGTGAGAGAGAGGGACAGTGTGTGTGTGAGAGAGCGAGGGACAGTGTGTGTGTGAGAGAGAGAGGGACAGTGTGTGTGTGAGTGAGAGAGGGACTGTGTGTGTGTGAGAGAGAGAGGGACAGTGTGTGTGTGTGAGAGAGAGGGACAGTGTGTGTGTGTGAGAGAGAGGGACAGTGTGTGTGTGAGAGAGGGACAGTGTGTGTGTGAGAGAGAGAGGGACAGTGTGTGTGTGTGAGAGAGAGGGACAGTGTGTGTGTGTGAGAGAGAGGGACAGTGTGTGTGTGAGAGAGGGACAGTGTGTGTGTGAGAGAGAGAGGGACAGTGTGTGTGTGAGAGAGAGAGGGACAGTGTGTGTGTGAGTGAGAGAGGGACTGTGTGTGTGTGAGAGAGAGAGGGACAGTGTGTGTGTGTGAGAGAGAGGGACAGTGTGTGTGTGAGAGAGAGAGGGACAGTGTGTGTGTGTGAGAGAGAGGGACAGTGTGTGTGTGTGAGAGAGAGGGACAGTGTGTGTGTGAGAGAGGGACAGTGTGTGTGTGAGAGAGAGAGGGACAGTGTGTGTGTGAGAGAGGGACAGTGTGTGTGTGAGAGAGGGATAGTGTGTGTGTGAGAGAGAGGGACAGTGTGTGTGTGAGAGAGAGGGACAGTGTGTATGTGAGAGAGAGGGACAGTGTGTGTGTGAGAGAGGGACAGTGTGTGTGTGTGAGAGAGAGGGACAGTGTGTGTGTGAGAGAGAGGGACAGTGTGTATGTGAGAGAGAGAGGGACAGTGTGTGTGTGTGAGAGAGCGGGACAGTGTGTGTGTGTGAGAGAGAGGGACAGTGTGTGTGTGAGAGAGAGAGAGAGACAGTGTGTGTGTGAGAGAGGGACAGTGTGTGTGTGAGAGAGAGGCACAGTGTGTGTGAGAGAGAGGGACAGTGTGTGTGTGAGAGAGGGACAGTGTGTGTGTGAGAGAGAGGGACAGTGTGTGTGTGAGAGAGAGAGGGACAGTGTGTGTGTGTGTGAGAGAGAGGGACAGTGTATGTGTGTGAGAGAGAGGGACAGTGTGTGTGTGAGAGAGGGACAGTGTGTGTGTGAGAGAGAGAGGGACAGTGTGTGTGTGTGTGTGAGAGGGACAGTGTGTGTGTGTGAGAGAGAGGGACAGTGTGTGTGTGTGAGAGAGAGAGAGACAGTGTGTATGTGAGAGAGGGACAGTGTGTGTGTGAGAGAGAGGGACAGTGTGTGTGTGAGAGAGAGAGGGACAGTGTGTATGTGAGAGAGAGAGGGACAGTGTGTGTGTGTGAGAGAGAGGGACAGTGTGTGTGTGTGAGAGAGAGGGACAGTGTGTGTGTGAGAGAGGGACAGTGTGTGTGTGAGAGAGGGACAGTGTGTGTGTGAGAGAGAGAGGGACAGTGTGTGTTTGTGTGAGAGAGGGACAGTGTGTGTGTGTGAGAGAGAGAGGGACAGTGTGTGTGTGTAAGAGAGAGGGACAGTGTGTGTGTGAGAGAGAGAGGGACAGTGTGTGTGTGAGAGAGAGAGGGACAGTGTGTGTGTGTGAGAGAGAGAGGGACAGTGTGTGTGTGAGAGAGAGGGACAGTGTGTGTGTGTGAGAGAGGGACAGTGTGTGTGAGAGAGGGACAGTGTGTGTGAGAGAGAGGGACAGTGTGTGTGTGTGTGAGAGAGAGAGGGACAGTGTGTGTGTGAGAGAGAGAGAGGGACAGTGTGTGTGTGTGAGAGAGAGAGGGACACAGTGTGTGTGTGAGAGAGAGGGACAGTGTGTGTGTGTGTGAGAGAGAGAGGGACAGTGTGTGTGTGAGAGAGAGAGAGGGACAGTGTGTGTGAGAGAGAGAGAGGGACAGTGTGTGTGTGAGAGAGAGAGGGACAGTGTGTGTGTGTGAGAGAGAGAGGGACAGTGTGTGTGTGAGAGAGAGGGACAGTGTGTGTGTGTGAGAGAGGGACAGTGGTGTGAGAGAGGGACAGTGTGTGTGAGAGAGAGGGACAGTGTGTGTGTGTGAGAGAGAGGGACAGTGTGTGTGTGTGAGAGAGAGAGGGACAGTGTGTGTGTGAGAGAGGGACAGTGTGTGTGTGAGAGGGACAGTGTGTGTGTGTGTGAGAGAGAGAGGGACAGTGTGTGTGTGTGAGAGGGAGAGACAGTGTGTGTGTGTGTTAGAGAGAGGGACAGTGTGTGTGTGAGAGAGGGACTGTGTGTGTGTATGAGAGAGAGAGGGACAGTGTGTGTGTGTGTGTGTGTGTGTGTGTGTGAGAGAGAGAGGGACAGTGTGTGTGTGTGAGAGAGAGGGACAGTGTGTGTGTGAGAGAGAGGGACAGTGTGTGTGTGTGAGAGAGGGACAGTGTGTGTGTGTGAGAGGGAGAGACAGTGTGTGTGTGAGAGAGAGGGACAGTGTGTGTGTGAGAGAGGGACAGTGTGTGTGTGTGTGAGAGAGGGACAGTGTGTGTGTGTGTGAGAGAGAGGGACAGTGCGTGTGTGTGTGTGAGAGAGAGGGACAGTGTGTGTGTGTGAGAGAGAGAGGGACAGTGTGTGTGTGTGAGAGAGAGGGACAGTGTGTGTGTGAGAGAGAGGGACAGTGTGTGTGTGTGTGAGAGAGGGACAGTGTGTGTGTGGGAGAGGGACAGTGTGTGTGTGTGAGAGAGAGAGGGACAGTGTGTGTGTGTGAGAGAGGGACAGTGCGTGTGTGTGTGTGAGAGAGAGGGACAGTGTGTGTGTGTGAGAGAGAGAGGGACAGTGTGTGTGTGTGTGAGAGAGGGACAGTGTGTGTGTGAGAGAGGGACTGTGTGTGTGTATGAGAGAGAGAGGGACAGTGTGTGTGTGTGTGTGTGTGTGTGTGTGTGAGAGAGAGAGACAGTGTGTGAGAGAGAGAGGGACAGTGTGTGTGTGTGCGAGAGGGGGACAGTGTGTGTGTGAGAGAGAGGGACAGTGTGTGTGTGAGAGAGAGAGAGAGGGACAGTGTGTGTGTGTGAGAGAGAGAGAGGGACAGTGTGTGTGAGAGAGAGGGACAGTGTGTGTGAGAGAGAGAGAGGGACAGTGTGTGGGTGTGAGAGAGAGGGACAGTGTGTGTGTGTGTGTGAGAGAGGGACAGTGTGTGTGTGAGAGAGAGGGACAGTGTGTGTGTGAGAGAGAGGGACAGTGTGTGTGTGTGTGTGTGAGAGAGAGAGACAGTGTGTGTGTGAGAGAGAGAGAGGGACAGTGTGAGAGAGAGAGAGGGACAGTGTGTGTGAGAGAGAGAGAGGGACAGTGTGTGTGTGAGAGAGAGGGACAGTGTGTGTGTGTGTGTGAGAGAGGGACAGTGTGTGTGTGTGTGAGAGAGGAACAGTGTGTGTGTGAGAGAGGGACTGTGTGTGTGTGTGAGAGAGAGAGGAACAGTGTGTGTGTGTGAGAGAGAGAGGGACAGTGTGTGTGTGTGAGAGAGAGGGACAGTGCGTGTGTGTGTGTGAGAGAGAGGGACAGTGTGTGTGTGTGAGAGAGAGAGGGACAGTGTGTGTGTGTGAGAGAGGGACAGTGTGTGTGTGAGAGAGAGAGGGACAGTGTGTGTGTGAGAGAGAGGGACAGTGTGTGTGTGTATGAGAGAGAGAGGGACAGTGTGTGTGTGAGAGAGAGAGGGACAGTGTGTGTTTGTGTGAGAGAGAGAGAGGGACAGTGTGTGTGTGAGAGATAGGGACAGAGCGTGTGAGAGAGAGAGAGAGAGGGACAGAGTGTGTGTGTGAGAGAGAGGGACAGTGTGTGTGTGAGAGAGAGAGGGACAGTGTGTGTGTGAGAGAGAGAGAGGGACAGTGTGTGTGTGAGAGAGAGGGACAGTGTGTGTGTGAGAGAGAGAGAGAGAGGGAGAGTGAGTGTGTGTGAGAGAGAGTGAGTGTGTGTGAGAGAGAGTGAGTGAGTGTGAGAGAGAGAGAGAGAGGGACAGTGTGTGTGTGTGAGAGAGAGGGACAGTGTGTGTGTGAGAGAGAGGGACAGTGTGTGTGTGAGAGAGAGAGAGGGACAGTGTGAGAGAGAGAGAGGGACAGTGTGTGTGAGAGAGAGAGAGGGACAGTGTGTGTGTGTGAGAGAGAGGGACAGTGTGTGTGTGTGTGAGAGAGGGACAGTGTGTGTGTGTGAGAGAGAGAGAGACAGTGTGTGTGTGAGAGAGAGACAGTGTGTGTGTGAGAGAGGGACAGTGTGTGTGTGAGAGAGAGGGACAGTGTGTGTGTGAGAGAGAGGGACAGTGTGTATGTGAGAGAGAGAGGGACAGTGTGTGTGTGTGAGAGAGAGGGACAGTGTGTGTGTGTGAGAGAGAGGGACAGTGTGTGTGTGAGAGAGGGACAGTGTGTGTGTGAGAGAGTGAGGGACAGTGTGTGTTTGTGAGAGGGACAGTGTGTGTGTGTGAGAGAGAGAGGGACAGTGTGTGTGTGTGAGAGAGAGGGACAGTGTGTGTGTGAGAGAGAGAGGGACAGTGTGTGTGTGAGAGAGAGAGAGGGACAGTGTGTGTGAGAGAGAGAGAGGGACAGTGTGTGTGTGAGAGAGAGAGGGACAGTGTGTGTGTGTGTGAGAGAGAGGGACAGTGTGTGTGTGAGAGAGAGGGACAGTGTGTGTGTGTGAGAGAGGGACAGTGTGTGTGAGAGAGGGACAGTGTGTGTGAGAGAGAGGGACAGTGTGTGTGTGTGAGAGAGAGGGACAGTGTGTGTGTGTGAGAGAGAGAGGGACAGTGTGTGTGTGAGAGAGAGAGGGACAGTGTGTGTGTGAGAGAGAGAGGGACAGTGTGTGTGTGTGAGAGAGAGAGGGACAGTGTGTGTGTGAGAGAGGGACAGTGTGTGTGAGAGAGGGACAGTGTGAGTGTGTGTGAGAGAGAGAGGGACAGTGTGTGTGTGTGAGAGAGGGACAGTGTGTGTGTGTGAGAGGGAGAGACAGTGTGTGTGTGAGAGAGAGGGACAGTGTGTGTGTGAGAGAGGGACAGTGTGTGTGTGTGTGAGAGAGGGACAGTGTGTGTGTGTGTGAGAGAGAGGGACAGTGCGTGTGTGTGTGTGAGAGAGAGGGACAGTGTGTGTGTGTGAGAGAGAGAGGGACAGTGTGTGTGTGTGAGAGAGAGGGACAGTGTGTGAGTGAGAGAGAGGGACAGTGTGTGTGTGTGTGAGAGAGGGACAGTGTGTGTGTGAGAGAGGGACAGTGTGTGTGTGTGAGAGAGAGAGGGACAGTGTGTGTGTGTGAGAGAGAGAGGGACAGTGTGTGTGTGTGAGAGAGGGACAGTGCGTGTGTGTGTGTGAGAGAGAGGGACAGTGTGTGTGTGTGAGAGAGAGAGGGACAGTGTGTGTGTGTGTGAGAGAGGGACAGTGTGTGTGTGAGAGAGGGACTGTGTGTGTGTGTGAGAGAGAGAGGGACAGTGTGTGTGTGTGTGTGTGTGTGTGTGTGAGAGAGAGACAGTGTGTGAGAGAGAGAGGGACAGTGTGTGTGTGTGAGAGAGGGGGACAGTGTGTGTGTGAGAGAGAGGGACAGTGTGTGTGTGAGAGAGAGAGAGAGGGACAGTGTGTGTGTGTGAGAGAGAGAGAGGGACAGTGTGTGTGAGAGAGAGGGACAGTGTGTGTGTGTGAGAGAGAGAGGGACAGTGTGTGTGTGTGTGAGAGAGAAGGACAGTGTGTGTGTGTGAGAGAGAGAGAGGGACAGTGTGTGTGAGAGAGAGGGACAGTGTGTGTGTGTGTGAGAGAGAGGGACAGTGTGTGTGTGTGAGAGAGAGAGAGAGGGACAGTGTGTGTGTGTGTGAGAGAGAGAGAGAGGGACAGTGTGTGTGTGTGAGAGAGAGAGAGGGACAGCGTGTGTGTGAGAGAGGGAGAGTGTGTGTGTGAGAGAGGGACAGTGTGTGTGTGGGTGTGTGAGAGAGAGAGGGACAGTGTGTGTGTGTGTGTGAGAGAGAGAGACAGTGTGTGTGTGTGTGTGTGTGTGTGTGAGAGAGAGGGACAGTGTGTGTGTGTGAGAGAGAGAGGGAGAGTGTGTGTGTGAGAGAGGGACAGTGTGTGTGTGGGTGTGTGAGAGAGAGAGGGACAGTGTGTGTGTGTGTGTGAGAGAGAGAGACAGTGTGTGTGTGTGTGAGAGAGAGGGACAGTGTGTGTGTGAGAGAGAGAGAGGGACAGTGTGTGTGTGAGAGAGAGAGGGACAGTGTGTGTGTGAGAGAGAGAGGGACAGTGTGTGTGAGAGAGAGGGACAATGTGTGTGTGTGAGAGAGAGAGAGGGACAGTGTGTGTGTGAGAAAGGGACAGTATGTGTGTGTGAGATAGGGACAGTGTGTGTGTGAGAGAGAGAGGGACAGTGTGTGTGTGAGAGAGACAGAGGGACAATGTGTGTGTGTGTGAGAGAGAGGGACATGGTGTGTGTGTGAGAGAGAGAGGGACAGTGTGTGTGTGAGAGAGAGGGACAGTGTGTGTGTGTATGAGAGAGAGAGGGACAGTGTGTGTGTGAGAGAGAGAGGGACAGTGTGTGTTTGTGTGAGAGAGAGAGAGGGACAGTGTGTGTGTGAGAGATAGGGACAGTGTGTGTGAGAGAGAGAGAGAGAGGGACAGTGTGTGTGAGAGAGAGGGACAGTGTGTGTGTGAGAGAGAGAGGGACAGTGTGTGTGTGAGAGAGAGGGACAGTGTGTGTGAGAGAGAGGGACAGTGTGTGTGTGAGAGAGAGAGGGACAGTGTGTGTGTGAGAGAGAGAGAGGGACAGTGTGTGTGTGAGAGAGAGGGACAGTGTGTGTGTGAGAGAGAGAGAGAGAGAGGGAGAGTGAGTGTGTGTGAGAGAGAGTGAGTGTGTGTGAGAGAGAGTGAGTGAGTGTGAGAGAGAGAGAGAGGGACAGTGTGTGTGTGAGAGAGAGAGGGACAGTGTGTGTGTGAGAGAGAGGGACTGTGTGTGTGTGAGAGAGAGAGAGAGGGACAGTGTGAGAGAGAGAGAGGGACAGTGTGTGTGTGAGAGAGAGAGGGACAGTGTGTGTGTGTGAGAGAGCGGGACAGTATGTGTGTGTGTGAGAGAGGGACAGTGTGTGTGTGTGAGAGAGGGACAGTGTGTGTGTGTGTGAGAGAGGGACAGTGTGTGTGTGAGAGAGGGACTGTGTGTGTGTGAGAGAGGGACAGTGTGTGTGTGAGAGAGAGAGGGACAGTATGTGTGAGAGAGAGGGACAGTGTGTGTGTGAGAGAGAGGGACAGTGTGTGTGTGAGAGAGAGCGACAGTGTGTGTGTGAGAGAGGGGGACAGTGTGTATGTGAGAGAGAGAGGGACAGTGTGTGTGTGTGAGAGAGAGGGACAGTGTGTGTGTGTGAGAGAGAGGGACAGTGTGTGTGTGAGAGAGGGACAGTGTGTGTGTGAGAGAGGGACAGTGTGTGTGTGAGAGAGAGAGGGACAGTATGTGTGAGAGAGAGGGACAGTGTGTGTGTGAGAGAGAGGGACAGTGTGTGTGTGAGAGAGAGCGACAGTGTGTGTGTGAGAGAGGGGGACAGTGTGTATGTGAGAGAGAGAGGGACAGTGTGTGTGTGTGAGAGAGAGGGACAGTGTGTGTGTGAGAGAGAGGGACAGTGTGTGTGTGAGAGAGAGAGGGACAGTGTGTGTGTGTGAGAGAGAGAGAGACAGTGTGTGTGAGAGAGAGAGGGAGTGTGTGTGTGTGAGAGAGAGGGACAGTGTGTGTGTGAGAGAGAGGGACAGTGTGTATGAGAGAGAGAGAGGGACAGTGTGTGTGTGTGAGAGAGAGGGACAGTGTGTGTGTGTGTGAGAGAGGGACAGTGTGTGTGTGAGAGAGAGGGACAGTGTGTGTGTGAGAGAGGGACAGTGTGTGTGTGAGAGAGGGACAGTGTGTGTGTGTGAGAGAGAGGGACAGTGTGTGTGTGAGAGAGCGGGACAGTGTGTATGTGAGAGAGAGAGGGACAGTGTGTGCGTGTGAGAGAGAGGGACAGTGTGTGTGTGTGTGAGAGAGAGGGACAGTGTGTGTGTGTGAGAGAGAGGGACAGTGTGTGTGTGAGAGAGGGACAGTGTGTGTGTGTGAGAGAGGGACAGTGTGTGTGTGTGAGAGAGGGACAGTGTGTGTGTGAGAGAGAGGGACAGTGTGTGTGTGAGAGAGAGGGACAGTGTGTATGTGAGAGAGAGAGGGACAGTGTGTGTGTGTGTGAGAGAGGGACAGTATGTGTGTGAGAGAGGGACAGTGTGTGTGTGAGAGAGGGACAGTGTGTGTGTGTGTGAGAGAGAGACAGTGTGTGTGTGTGTGAGAGAGAGGGACAGTGTGTGTGTGAGAGAGAGAGGGACAGTGTGTGTGTGAGAGAGAGAGAGAGACAGTGTGTGTGTGAGAGAGGGACAGTGTGTGTGCGAGAGAGAGGGACAGTGTGTGTGTGAGAGAGAGGGACAGTGTGTGTGTGTGAGAGAGAGGGACAGTGTGTGTGTGAGAGAGGGACAGTGTGTGTGTGAGAGAGGGACAATGTGTGTGTGTGAGAGAGAGGGACAGTGTGTGTGTGTGTGAGAGAGGGACAGTGTGTGTGTGTGAGAGAGAGAGGGACAGTGTGTGTGTGTGAGAGAGAGGGACAGTGTGTGTGTGAGAGAGAGAGGGACAGTGTGTGTGTGAGAGAGAGAGAGGGACAGTGTGTGTGAGAGAGAGAGAGGGACAGTGTGTGTGTGTGAGAGAGAGGGACAGTGTGTGTGTGTGTGAGAGAGGGACAGTGTGTGTGTGAGAGAGAGAGGGACAGTGTGTGTGTGAGAGAGGGATAGTGTGTGTGTGAGAGAGAGGGACAGTGTGTGTGTGAGAGAGAGGGACAGTGTGTATGTGAGAGAGAGGGACAGTGTGTGTGTGAGAGAGGGACAGTGTGTGTGTGAGAGAGAGGGACAGTGTGTGTGTGAGAGAGAGAGGGACAGTGTGTGTCTGAGAGAGAGAGGGACAGTGTGTGTGTGTGAGAGAGAGAGAGACAGTGTGTGTGTGAGAGAGGGACAGTGTGTGTGTGTCAGAGAGAGGGACAGTGTGTGTGTGAGAGAGAGGGACAGTGTGTATGTGAGAGAGAGAGGGACAGTGTGTGTGTGTGAGAGAGAGGGACAGTGTGTGTGTGTGAGAGAGAGGGACAGTGTGTGTGTGAGAGAGGGACAGTGTGTGTGTGAGAGAGGGACAGTGTGTGTGTGAGAGAGAGAGGGACAGTGTGTGTTTGTGTGAGAGAGGGACAGTGTGTGTGTGTGAGAGAGAGAGGGACAGTGTGTGTGTGTGAGAGAGGGACAGTGTGTGTGTGTGTGTGAGAGGGACAGTGTGTGTGTGAGAGAGGGACTGTGTGTGTGTGTGAGAGAGAGAGGGACAGTGTGTGTGTGTGTGTGAGAGAGAGGGACAGTGCGTGTGTGTGTGTGAGAGAGAGGGACAGTGTGTGTGTGTGAGAGAGAGAGGGACAGTGTGTGTGTGTGAGAGAGAGGGACAGTGTGTGTGTGTGAGAGAGAGGGACAGTGTGTGTGTGAGAGAGGGACAGTGTGTGTGTGAGAGAGGGACAGTGTGTGTGTGAGAGAGAGAGGGACAGTATGTGTGAGAGAGAGGGACAGTGTGTGTGTGAGAGAGAGGGACAGTGTGTGTGTGAGAGAGAGCGACAGTGTGTGTGTGAGAGAGGGGGACAGTGTGTGTGAGAGAGAGAGGGACAGTGTGTGTGTGTGAGAGAGAGGGACAGTGTGTGTGTGAGAGAGAGGGACAGTGTGTGTGTGAGAGAGAGGGACAGTGTGTGTGTGTGTGAGAGAGAGGGACAGTGTGTGTGTGAGAGAGAGGGACAGTGTGTGTGTGAGAGAGAGGGACAGTGTGTATGTGAGAGAGAGAGGGACAGTGTGTGTGTGTGTGAGAGAGGGACAGTATGTGTGTGTGAGACAGAGGGACAGTGTGTGTGTGTGAGAGAGAGGGACAGTGTGTGTGTGAGAGAGGGACAGTGTGTGTGTGAGAGAGGGACAGTGTGTGTGTGTGTGAGAGAGGGACAGTGTGTGTGTGTGTGAGAGAGAGGGACAGTGTGTGTGTGTGAGAGAGAGAGAGACAGTGTGTGTGTGAGAGAGGGACAGTGTGTGTGTGAGTGAGAGGGACAGTGTGTGTGTGAGAGAGAGGGACAGTGTGTGTGTGTGAGAGAGAGGGACAGTGTGTGTGTGTGAGAGAGAGGGACAGTGTGTGTGTGAGAGAGGGACAGTGTGTGTGTGAGAGAGGGACAATGTGTGTGTGTGAGAGAGAGGGACAGTGTGTGTGTGTGTGAGAGAGGGACAGTGTGTGTGTGTGAGAGAGAGAGGGACAGTGTGTGTGTGTGAGAGAGAGGGACAGTGTGTGTGTGAGAGAGAGAGGGACAGTGTGTGTGTGAGAGAGGGACAGTGTGTGTGTGAGAGAGGGACAGTGTGTGTGTGTGTGAGAGAGAGACAGTGTGTGTGTGTGTGAGAGAGAGGGACAGTGTGTGTGTGAGAGAGAGAGGGACAGTGTGTGTGTGAGAGAGAGAGAGAGACAGTGTGTGTGTGAGAGAGGGACAGTGTGTGTGCGAGAGAGAGGGACAGTGTGTGTGTGAGAGAGAGGGACAGTGTGTGTGTGTGAGAGAGAGGGACAGTGTGTGTGTGAGAGAGGGACAGTGTGTGTGTGAGAGAGGGACAATGTGTGTGTGTGAGAGAGAGGGACAGTGTGTGTGTGTGTGAGAGAGGGACAGTGTGTGTGTGTGAGAGAGAGAGGGACAGTGTGTGTGTGTGAGAGAGAGGGACAGTGTGTGTGTGAGAGAGAGAGGGACAGTGTGTGTGTGAGAGAGAGAGAGGGACAGTGTGTGTGAGAGAGAGAGAGGGACAGTGTGTGTGTGTGAGAGAGAGGGACAGTGTGTGTGTGTGTGAGAGAGGGACAGTGTGTGTGTGAGAGAGAGAGGGACAGTGTGTGTGTGAGAGAGGGATAGTGTGTGTGTGAGAGAGAGGGACAGTGTGTGTGTGAGAGAGAGGGACAGTGTGTATGTGAGAGAGAGGGACAGTGTGTGTGTGAGAGAGGGACAGTGTGTGTGTGAGAGAGAGGGACAGTGTGTGTGTGAGAGAGAGAGGGACAGTGTGTGTGTGAGAGAGAGAGGGACAGTGTGTGTGTGTGAGAGAGAGAGAGACAGTGTGTGTGTGAGAGAGGGACAGTGTGTGTGTGTCAGAGAGAGGGACAGTGTGTATGTGAGAGAGAGAGGGACAGTGTGTGTGTGTGAGAGAGAGGGACAGTGTGTGTGTGTGAGAGAGAGGGACAGTGTGTGTGTGAGAGAGGGACAGTGTGTGTGTGAGAGAGGGACAGTGTGTGTGTGAGAGAGAGAGGGACAGTGTGTGTTTGTGTGAGAGAGGGACAGTGTGTGTGTGTGAGAGAGAGAGGGACAGTGTGTGTGTGTGAGAGAGGGACAGTGTGTGTGTGTGTGTGAGAGGGACAGTGTGTGTGTGAGAGAGGGACTGTGTGTGTGTGTGAGAGAGAGAGGGACAGTGTGTGTGTGTGTGTGAGAGAGAGGGACAGTGCGTGTGTGTGTGTGAGAGAGAGGGACAGTGTGTGTGTGTGAGAGAGAGAGGGACAGTGTGTGTGTGTGAGAGAGAGGGACAGTGTGTGTGTGTGAGAGAGAGGGACAGTGTGTGTGTGAGAGAGGGACAGTGTGTGTGTGAGAGAGGGACAGTGTGTGTGTGAGAGAGAGAGGGACAGTATGTGTGAGAGAGAGGGACAGTGTGTGTGTGAGAGAGAGGGACAGTGTGTGTGTGAGAGAGAGCGACAGTGTGTGTGTGAGAGAGGGGGACAGTGTGTGTGAGAGAGAGAGGGACAGTGTGTGTGTGTGAGAGAGAGGGACAGTGTGTGTGTGAGAGAGAGGGACAGTGTGTGTGTGAGAGAGAGGGACAGTGTGTGTGTGTGTGAGAGAGAGGGACAGTGTGTGTGTGAGAGAGAGGGACAGTGTGTGTGTGAGAGAGAGGGACAGTGTGTATGTGAGAGAGAGAGGGACAGTGTGTGTGTGTGTGAGAGAGGGACAGTATGTGTGTGTGAGACAGAGGGACAGTGTGTGTGTGTGAGAGAGAGGGACAGTGTGTGTGTGAGAGAGGGACAGTGTGTGTGTGAGAGAGGGACAGTGTGTGTGTGTGTGAGAGAGGGACAGTGTGTGTGTGTGTGAGAGAGAGGGACAGTGTGTGTGTGTGAGAGAGAGAGAGACAGTGTGTGTGTGAGAGAGGGACAGTGTGTGTGTGAGAGAGAGGGACAGTGTGTGTGTGAGAGAGAGGGACAGTGTGTGTGTGTGAGAGAGAGGGACAGTGTGTGTGTGTGAGAGAGAGGGACAGTGTGTGTGTGAGAGAGGGACAGTGTGTGTGTGAGAGAGGGACAATGTGTGTGTGTGAGAGAGAGGGACAGTGTGTGTGTGTGTGAGAGAGGGACAGTGTGTGTGTGTGAGAGAGAGAGGGACAGTGTGTGTGTGTGAGAGAGAGGGACAGTGTGTGTGTGAGAGAGGGAGGGACAGTGTGTGTGTGAGAGAGAGAGAGGGACAGTGTGTGTGAGAGAGAGAGAGGGACAGTGTGTGTGTGTGAGAGAGAGGGACAGTGTGTGTGTGTGTGAGAGAGGGACAGTGTGTGTGTGAGAGAGAGAGGGACAGTGTGTGTGTGAGAGAGGGATAGTGTGTGTGTGAGAGAGAGGGACAGTGTGTGTGTGAGAGAGAGGGACAGTGTGTATGTGAGAGAGAGGGACAGTGTGTGTGTGAGAGAGGGACAGTGTGTGTGTGAGAGAGAGGGACAGTGTGTATGTGAGAGAGAGAGGGACAGTGTGTGTGTGAGAGAGAGGGACAGTGTGTGTGTGAGAGAGAGGGACAGTGTGTGTGTGTGAGAGAGAGAGAGAGACAGTGTGTGTGTGAGAGAGGGACAGTGTGTGTGTGAGAGAGAGGCACAGTGTGTGTGAGAGAGAGGGACAGTGTGTGTGTGAGAGAGGGACAGTGTGTGTGTGAGAGAGAGGGACAGTGTGTGTGTGAGAGAGAGAGGGACAGTGTGTGTGTGAGAGATAGAGGGACAGTGTGTGTGTGAGAGAGAGAGGGACAGTGTGTGTGTGTGAGAGAGAGGGACAGTGTGTGTGTGTGAGAGAGAGGGACAGTGTGTGTGTGAGAGAGGGACAGTGTGTGTGTGAGAGAGAGGGACAGTGTGTATGTGAGAGAGAGAGGGACAGTGTGTGTGTGTGAGAGAGAGGGACAGTGTGTGTGTGTGAGAGAGAGGGACAGTGTGTGTGTGAGAGAGGGACAGTGTGTGTGTGAGAGAGAGAGGGACAGTGTGTGTTTGTGTGAGAGAGGGACAGTGTGTGTGTGTGAGAGAGAGAGGGACAGTGTGTGTGTGTGAGAGAGAGGGACAGTGTGTGTGTGAGAGAGAGAGGGACAGTGTGTGTGTGAGAGAGAGAGAGGGACAGTGTGTGTGTGAGAGAGAGAGGGACAGTGTGTGTGTGTGAGAGAGAGGGACAGTGTGTGTGTGTGAGAGAGGGACAGTGTGTGTGTGAGAGAGAGAGGGACAGTGTGTGTGTGTGAGAGAGGGACAGTGTGTGTGAGAGAGGGACAGTGTGTGTGAGAGAGAGGGACAGTGTGTGTGTGTGAGAGAGAGGGACAGTGTGTGTGTGTGAGAGAGAGAGGGACAGTGTGTGTGTGAGAGAGAGGGACAGTGTGTGTGTGTGAGAGAGAGAGGGACAGTGTGTGTGTGAGAGAGGGACAGTGTGTGTGTGAGAGGGACAGTGTGTGTGTGTGTGAGAGAGAGAGGGACAGTGTGTGTGTGTGAGAGAGGGACAGTGTGTGTCTGTGAGAGAGGGACAGTGTGTGTGTGTGAGAGAGAGGGACAGTGTGTGTGTGTGAGAGAGGGACAGTGTGTGTGTGTGAGAGAGAGGGACAGTGTGTGTGTGTGTGAGAGAGGGACAGTGTGTGTGTGTGAGAGAGAGGGACAGTGTGTGTGTGTGAGAGACAGAGGGACAGTGTGTGTGTGAGAGAGAGGGACAGTGTGTGTGTGAGAGAGAGAGGGTCAGTGTGTGTCTGTGAGAGAGGGACAGTGTGTGTGTGAGAGAGAGAGGGACAGTGTGTGTGTGAGAGAGAGAGAGAGACAGTGTGTGTGTGAGAGAGGGACAGTGTGTGTGAGAGAGAGGGACAGTGTGTGTGAGAGAGAGAGAGGGACAGTGTGTGTGTGTGAGAGAGGGACAGTGTGTGTGAGAGAGAGGGACAGTGTGTGTGAGAGAGAGAGAGGGACAGTGTGTGGGTGTGAGAGAGAGGGACAGTGTGTGTGTGTGTGTGAGAGAGGGACAGTGTGTGTGTGAGAGAGAGGGACAGTGTGTGTGTGAGAGAGAGGGACAGTGTGTGTGTGTGTGTGTGAGAGAGAGAGACAGTGTGTGTGTGAGAGAGAGAGAGGGACAGTGTGAGAGAGAGAGAGGGACAGTGTGTGTGAGAGAGAGAGAGGGACAGTGTGTGTGTGAGAGAGAGGGACAGTGTGTGTGTGTGTGAGAGAGGGACAGTGTGTGTGTGTGTGAGAGAGGAACAGTGTGTGTGTGAGAGAGGGACTGTGTGTGTGTGTGAGAGAGAGCGGAACAGTGTGTGTGTGTGAGAGAGAGAGGGACAGTGTGTGTGTGTCAGAGAGGGACAGTGTGTGTGTGTGTGTGAGAGAGGGACAGTGCGTGTGTGTGTGTGAGAGAGAGGGACAGTGTGTGTGTGTGAGAGAGAGAGGGACAGTGTGTGTGTGTGAGAGAGAGGGACAGTGTGTGTGTGTGAGAGAGAGGGACAGTGTGTGTGTGAGAGAGGGACAGTGTGTGTGTGAGAGAGAGAGGGACAGTGTGTGTGAGAGAGAGGGACAGTGTGGGTGTGAGAGAGGGACAGTGCGTGTGTGAGAGAGAGGGACAGTGTGTGTGTGAGAGAGAGGGACAGTGTGTATGTGAGAGAGAGAGGGACAGTGTGTGTGTGTGAGAGAGAGGGACAGTGTGTGTGTGAGAGAGAGGGACAGTGTGTGTGTGAGAGAGAGAGGGACAGTGTGTGTGTGAGAGAGAGAGAGAGACAGTGTGTGTGTGAGTGAGGGACAGTGTGTGTGTGAGAGAGAGGGACAGTGTGTGTGTGAGAGAGGGACAGTGTGTGTGTGAGAGAGAGGGACAGTGTGTGTGTGAGAGAGAGGGACAGTGTGTATGTGAGAGAGGGAGGGACAGTGTGTGTGTATGAGAGAGAGGGACAGTGTGTGTGTGTGTGAGAGAGAGGGACAGTGTGTGTGTGTGAGAGAGAGGGACAGTGTGTGTGTGTGAGAGAGGGACAGTGTGTGTGTGTGAGAGAGGGACAGTGTGTGTGTGAGAGAGGGACAGTGTGTGTGTGAGAGAGAGGGACAGTGTGTGTGTGAGAGAGAGGGACAGTGTGTATGTGAGAGAGAGAGGGACAGTGTGTGTGTGAGAGAGAGGGACAGTGTGTGTGTGTGAGAGAGAGAGGGACAGTGTGTGTGTGTGTGAGAGAGGGACAGTGTGTGTGTGTGAGAGAGAGGGACAGTGTGTGTGTGAGAGAGGGACAGTGTGTGTGTGAGAGAGGGACAGTGTGTTTGTGTGAGAGAGGGACAGTGTGTGTGTGTGTGAGAGAGGGACAGTGTGTGTGTGAGAGAGAGAGGGACAGTGTGTGTGTGAGAGAGAGAGAGAGACAGTGTGTGTGTGAGAGAGGGACAGTGTGTGTGTGAGAGAGAGGGACAGTGTATGTGAGAGAGAGAGGGACAGTGTGTGTGTGTGAGAGAGAGGGACAGTGTGTGTGTGTGAGAGAGAGGGACAGTGTGTGTGTGAGAGAGGGACAGTGTGTGTGTGAGAGAGAGAGGGACAGTGTGTGTGTGTGTGAGAGAGGGACTGTGTGTGTGTGTGAGAGAGAGGGACAGTGTGTGTGTGAGAGAGGGACAGTGTGTGTGTGAGAGAGGGACAGTGTGTGTGTGAGAGAGAGGGACAGTGTGTATGTGAGAGAGAGAGGGACAGTGTGTGTGTGAGAGAGAGGGACAGTGTGTGTGTGTGAGAGAGAGAGGGACAGTGTGTGTGTGTGTGAGAGAGGGACAGTGTGTGTGTGTGAGAGAGAGGGACAGTGTGTGTGTGAGAGAGGGACAGTGTGTGTGTGAGAGAGGGACAGTGTGTGTGTGTGAGAGAGGGACAGTGTGTGTGTGTGTGAGAGAGGGACAGTGTGTGTGTGAGAGAGAGAGGGACAGTGTGTGTGTGTGAGAGAGAGAGAGACAGTGTGTGTGTGAGAGAGGGACAGTGTGTGTGTGAGAGAGAGGGACAGTGTGTGTGTGAGAGAGAGGGACAGTGTGTGTGTGAGAGAGCGAGGGACAGTGTGTGTGAGAGAGAGGGACAGTGTGTGTGTGTGTGAGAGAGAGGGACAGTGTGTGTGTGTGAGAGAGAGGGACAGTGTGTGTGTGTGAGAGAGGGACAGTGTGTGTGTGTGAGAGAGGGACAGTGTGTGTGTGAGAGAGAGGGACAGTGTGTGTGTGAGAGAGAGGGACAGTGTGTATGTGAGAGAGAGAGGGACAGTGTGTGTGTGAGAGAGAGGGACAGTGTGTGTGTGTGAGAGAGAGAGGGACAGTGTGTGTGTGTGTGAGAGAGGGACAGTGTGTGTGTGTGAGAGAGAGGGACAGTGTGTGTGTGAGAGAGGGACAGTGTGTGTGTGAGAGAGGGACAGTGTGTGTGTGTGAGAGAGGGACAGTGTGTGTGTGTGTGAGAGAGGGACAGTGTGTGTGTGAGAGAGAGAGGGACAGTGTGTGTGTGTGAGAGAGAGAGAGACAGTGTGTGTGTGAGAGAGAGACAGTGTGTGTGTGAGAGAGGGACAGTGTGTGTGTGAGAGAGAGGGACAGTGTGTGTGTGAGAGAGAGGGACAGTATGTGTGTGAGAGAGCGAGGGACAGTGTGTGTGTGAGAGAGGGACAGTGTGTGTGTGAGAGAGAGAGGGACAGTGTGTGTGTGAGTGAGAGAGGGACTGTGTGTGTGTGAGAGAGAGAGGGACAGTGTGTGTGTGTGAGAGAGAGGGACAGTGTGTGTGTGTGAGAGAGAGGGACAGTGTGTGTGTGAGAGAGGGACAGTGTGTGTGTGAGAGAGAGAGGGACAGTGTGTGTGTGTGAGAGAGAGGGACAGTGTGTGTGTGTGAGAGAGAGGGACAGTGTGTGTGTGAGAGAGGGACAGTGTGTGTGTGAGAGAGAGAGGGACAGTGTGTGTGTGAGTGAGAGAGGGACTGTGTGTGTGTGAGAGAGAGAGGGACAGTGTGTGTGTGTGAGAGAGAGGGACAGTGTGTGTGTGAGAGAGAGAGGGACAGTGTGTGTGTGTGAGAGAGAGGGACAGTGTGTGTGTGTGAGAGAGAGGGACAGTGTGTGTGTGAGAGAGGGACAGTGTGTGTGTGAGAGAGAGAGGGACAGTGTGTGTGTGAGAGAGGGACAGTGTGTGTGTGAGAGAGGGATAGTGTGTGTGTGAGAGAGAGGGACAGTGTGTGTGTGAGAGAGAGGGACAGTGTGTATGTGAGAGAGAGGGACAGTGTGTGTGTGAGAGAGGGACAGTGTGTGTGTGTGAGAGAGAGGGACAGTGTGTGTGTGAGAGAGAGGGACAGTGTGTATGTGAGAGAGAGAGGGACAGTGTGTGTGTGTGAGAGAGCGGGACAGTGTGTGTGTGTGAGAGAGAGGGACAGTGTGTGTGTGAGAGAGAGAGAGAGACAGTGTGTGTGTGAGAGAGGGACAGTGTGTGTGTGAGAGAGAGGCACAGTGTGTGTGAGAGAGAGGGACAGTGTGTGTGTGAGAGAGGGACAGTGTGTGTGTGAGAGAGAGGGACAGTGTGTGTGTGAGAGAGAGAGGGACAGTGTGTGTGTGTGTGAGAGAGAGGGACAGTGTATGTGTGTGAGAGAGAGGGACAGTGTGTGTGTGAGAGAGGGACAGTGTGTGTGTGAGAGAGAGAGGGACAGTGTGTGTGTGTGTGTGTGAGAGGGACAGTGTGTGTGTGTGAGAGAGAGGGACAGTGTGTGTGTGTGAGAGAGAGAGAGACAGTGTGTATGTGAGAGAGGGACAGTGTGTGTGTGAGAGAGAGGGACAGTGTGTGTGTGAGAGAGAGAGGGACAGTGTGTATGTGAGAGAGAGAGGGACAGTGTGTGTGTGTGAGAGAGAGGGACAGTGTGTGTGTGTGAGAGAGAGGGACAGTGTGTGTGTGAGAGAGGGACAGTGTGTGTGTGAGAGAGGGAGAGAGGGACAGTGTGTGTGTGAGAGAGAGAGGGACAGTGTGTGTTTGTGTGAGAGAGGGACAGTGTGTGTGTGTGAGAGAGAGAGGGACAGTGTGTGTGTGTAAGAGAGAGGGACAGTGTGTGTGTGAGAGAGAGAGGGACAGTGTGTGTGTGAGAGAGAGAGGGACAGTGTGTGTGTGTGAGAGAGAGAGGGACAGTGTGTGTGTGAGAGAGAGGGACAGTGTGTGTGTGTGAGAGAGGGACAGTGTGTGTGAGAGAGGGACAGTGTGTGTGAGAGAGAGGGACAGTGTGTGTGTGTGTGAGAGAGAGAGGGACAGTGTGTGTGTGAGAGAGAGAGAGGGACAGTGTGTGTGTGTGAGAGAGAGAGGGACACAGTGTGTGTGTGAGAGAGAGGGACAGTGTGTGTGTGTGTGAGAGAGAGAGGGACAGTGTGTGTGTGAGAGAGAGAGAGGGACAGTGTGTGTGAGAGAGAGAGAGGGACAGTGTGTGTGTGAGAGAGAGAGGGACAGTGTGTGTGTGAGAGAGAGAGGGACAGTGTGTGTGTGAGAGAGAGGGACAGTGTGTGTGTGTGAGAGAGGGACAGTGGTGTGAGAGAGGGACAGTGTGTGTGAGAGAGAGGGACAGTGTGTGTGTGTGAGAGAGAGGGACAGTGTGTGTGTGAGAGAGAGAGGGACAGTGTGTGTGTGAGAGGGACAGTGTGTGTGTGAGGGACAGTGTGTGTGTGTGAGAGAGAGAGGGACAGTGTGTGTGTGTGAGAGGGAGAGACAGTGTGTGTGTGTGTTAGAGAGAGGGACAGTGTGTGTGTGAGAGAGGGACTGTGTGTGTGTATGAGAGAGAGAGGGACAGTGTGTGTGTGTGTGTGTGTGTGTGTGTGTGTGAGAGAGAGAGGGACAGTGTGTGTGTGTGAGAGAGAGGGACAGTGTGTGTGTGAGAGAGAGGGACAGTGTGTGTGTGTGAGAGAGGGACAGTGTGTGTGTGTGAGAGGGAGAGACAGTGTGTGTGTGAGAGAGAGGGACAGTGTGTGTGTGAGAGAGGGACAGTGTGTGTGTGTGTGAGAGAGGGACAGTGTGTGTGTGTGTGAGAGAGAGGGACAGTGCGTGTGTGTGTGTGAGAGAGAGGGACAGTGTGTGTGTGTGAGAGAGAGAGGGACAGTGTGTGTGTGTGAGAGAGAGGGACAGTGTGTGTGTGAGAGAGAGGGACAGTGTGTGTGTGTGTGAGAGAGGGACAGTGTGTGTGTGGGAGAGGGACAGTGTGTGTGTGTGAGAGAGAGAGGGACAGTGTGTGTGTGTGAGAGAGGGACAGTGCGTGTGTGTGTGTGAGAGAGAGGGACAGTGTGTGTGTGTGAGAGAGAGAGGGACAGTGTGTGTGTGTGTGAGAGAGGGACAGTGTGTGTGTGAGAGAGGGACTGTGTGTGTGTATGAGAGAGAGAGGGACAGTGTGTGTGTGTGTGTGTGTGTGTGTGTGTGAGAGAGAGAGACAGTGTGTGAGAGAGAGAGGGACAGTGTGTGTGTGTGCGAGAGGGGGACAGTGTGTGTGTGAGAGAGAGGGACAGTGTGTGTGTGAGAGAGAGAGAGAGGGACAGTGTGTGTGTGTGAGAGAGAGAGAGGGACAGTGTGTGTGAGAGAGAGGGACAGTGTGTGTGAGAGAGAGAGAGGGACAGTGTGTGGGTGTGAGAGAGAGGGACAGTGTGTGTGTGTGTGTGAGAGAGGGACAGTGTGTGTGTGAGAGAGAGGGACAGTGTGTGTGTGAGAGAGAGGGACAGTGTGTGTGTGTGTGTGTGAGAGAGAGAGACAGTGTGTGTGTGAGAGAGAGAGAGGGACAGTGTGAGAGAGAGAGAGGGACAGTGTGTGTGAGAGAGAGAGAGGGACAGTGTGTGTGTGAGAGAGAGGGACAGTGTGTGTGTGTGTGAGAGAGGGACAGTGTGTGTGTGTGTGAGAGAGGAACAGTGTGTGTGTGAGAGAGGGACTGTGTGTGTGTGTGAGAGAGAGAGGAACAGTGTGTGTGTGTGAGAGAGAGAGGGACAGTGTGTGTGTGTGAGAGAGAGGGACAGTGCGTGTGTGTGTGTGAGAGAGAGGGACAGTGTGTGTGTGTGAGAGAGAGAGGGACAGTGTGTGTGTGTGAGAGAGGGACAGTGTGTGTGTGAGAGAGAGAGGGACAGTGTGTGTGTGAGAGAGAGGGACAGTGTGTGTGTGTATGAGAGAGAGAGGGACAGTGTGTGTGTGAGAGAGAGAGGGACAGTGTGTGTTTGTGTGAGAGAGAGAGAGGGACAGTGTGTGTGTGAGAGATAGGGACAGAGCGTGTGAGAGAGAGAGAGAGAGGGACAGAGTGTGTGTGTGAGAGAGAGGGACAGTGTGTGTGTGAGAGAGAGAGGGACAGTGTGTGTGTGAGAGAGAGAGAGGGACAGTGTGTGTGTGAGAGAGAGGGACAGTGTGTGTGTGAGAGAGAGAGAGAGAGGGAGAGTGAGTGTGTGTGAGAGAGAGTGAGTGTGTGTGAGAGAGAGTGAGTGAGTGTGAGAGAGAGAGAGAGAGGGACAGTGTGTGTGTGTGAGAGAGAGGGACAGTGTGTGTGTGAGAGAGAGGGACAGTGTGTGTGTGAGAGAGAGAGAGGGACAGTGTGAGAGAGAGAGAGGGACAGTGTGTGTGAGAGAGAGAGAGGGACAGTGTGTGTGTGTGAGAGAGAGGGACAGTGTGTGTGTGTGTGAGAGAGGGACAGTGTGTGTGTGTGAGAGAGAGAGAGACAGTGTGTGTGTGAGAGAGAGACAGTGTGTGTGTGAGAGAGGGACAGTGTGTGTGTGAGAGAGAGGGACAGTGTGTGTGTGAGAGAGAGGGACAGTGTGTATGTGAGAGAGAGAGGGACAGTGTGTGTGTGAGAGAGAGGGACAGTGTGTGTGTGTGAGAGAGAGGGACAGTGTGTGTGTGAGAGAGGGACAGTGTGTGTGTGAGAGAGTGAGGGACAGTGTGTGTTTGTGAGAGGGACAGTGTGTGTGTGTGAGAGAGAGAGGGACAGTGTGTGTGTGTGAGAGAGAGGGACAGTGTGTGTGTGAGAGAGAGAGGGACAGTGTGTGTGTGAGAGAGAGAGAGGGACAGTGTGTGTGAGAGAGAGAGAGGGACAGTGTGTGTGTGAGAGAGAGAGGGACAGTGTGTGTGTGTGTGAGAGAGAGGGACAGTGTGTGTGTGAGAGAGAGGGACAGTGTGTGTGTGTGAGAGAGGGACAGTGTGTGTGAGAGAGGGACAGTGTGTGTGAGAGAGAGGGACAGTGTGTGTGTGTGAGAGAGAGGGACAGTGTGTGTGTGTGAGAGAGAGAGGGACAGTGTGTGTGTGAGAGAGAGAGGGACAGTGTGTGTGTGAGAGAGAGAGGGACAGTGTGTGTGTGTGAGAGAGAGAGGGACAGTGTGTGTGTGAGAGAGGGACAGTGTGTGTGAGAGAGGGACAGTGTGAGTGTGTGTGAGAGAGAGAGGGACAGTGTGTGTGTGTGAGAGAGGGACAGTGTGTGTGTGTGAGAGGGAGAGACAGTGTGTGTGTGAGAGAGAGGGACAGTGTGTGTGTGAGAGAGGGACAGTGTGTGTGTGTGTGAGAGAGGGACAGTGTGTGTGTGTGTGAGAGAGAGGGACAGTGCGTGTGTGTGTGTGAGAGAGAGGGACAGTGTGTGTGTGTGAGAGAGAGAGGGACAGTGTGTGTGTGTGAGAGAGAGGGACAGTGTGTGAGTGAGAGAGAGGGACAGTGTGTGTGTGTGTGAGAGAGGGACAGTGTGTGTGTGAGAGAGGGACAGTGTGTGTGTGTGAGAGAGAGAGGGACAGTGTGTGTGTGTGAGAGAGAGAGGGACAGTGTGTGTGTGTGAGAGAGGGACAGTGCGTGTGTGTGTGTGAGAGAGAGGGACAGTGTGTGTGTGTGAGAGAGAGAGGGACAGTGTGTGTGTGTGTGAGAGAGGGACAGTGTGTGTGTGAGAGAGGGACTGTGTGTGTGTGTGAGAGAGAGAGGGACAGTGTGTGTGTGTGTGTGTGTGTGTGTGTGAGAGAGAGACAGTGTGTGAGAGAGAGAGGGACAGTGTGTGTGTGTGAGAGAGGGGGACAGTGTGTGTGTGAGAGAGAGGGACAGTGTGTGTGTGAGAGAGAGAGAGAGGGACAGTGTGTGTGTGTGAGAGAGAGAGAGGGACAGTGTGTGTGAGAGAGAGGGACAGTGTGTGTGTGTGAGAGAGAGAGGGACAGTGTGTGTGTGTGTGAGAGAGAAGGACAGTGTGTGTGTGTGAGAGAGAGAGAGGGACAGTGTGTGTGAGAGAGAGGGACAGTGTGTGTGTGTGTGAGAGAGAGGGACAGTGTGTGTGTGTGAGAGAGAGAGAGAGGGACAGTGTGTGTGTGTGTGAGAGAGAGAGAGAGGGACAGTGTGTGTGTGTGAGAGAGAGAGAGGGACAGCGTGTGTGTGAGAGAGGGAGAGTGTGTGTGTGAGAGAGGGACAGTGTGTGTGTGGGTGTGTGAGAGAGAGAGGGACAGTGTGTGTGTGTGTGTGAGAGAGAGAGACAGTGTGTGTGTGTGTGTCTGTGTGTGTGAGAGAGAGGGACAGTGTGTGTGTGTGAGAGAGAGAGGGAGAGTGTGTGTGTGAGAGAGGGACAGTGTGTGTGTGGGTGTGTGAGAGAGAGAGGGACAGTGTGTGTGTGTGTGTGAGAGAGAGAGACAGTGTGTGTGTGTGTGAGAGAGAGGGACAGTGTGTGTGTGTGAGAGAGAGACAGTGTGTGTCAGTGTGAGAGAGAGAGAGGGACAGTGTGTGTGTGAGAGAGAGAGAGGGACAGTGTGTGTGTGAGAGAGAGAGAGGGACAGTGTGTGTGTGAGAGAGAGAGGGACAGTGTGTGTGTGAGAGAGAGAGGGACAGTGTGTGTGAGAGAGAGGGACAATGTGTGTGTGTGAGAGAGAGAGAGGGACAGTGTGTGTGTGAGAAAGGGACAGTATGTGTGTGTGAGATAGGGACAGTGTGTGTGTGAGAGAGAGAGGGACAGTGTGTGTGTGAGAGAGACAGAGGGACAATGTGTGTGTGTGTGAGAGAGAGGGACATGGTGTGTGTGTGAGAGAGAGAGGGACAGTGTGTGTGTGAGAGAGAGGGACAGTGTGTGTGTGTATGAGAGAGAGAGGGACAGTGTGTGTGTGAGAGAGAGAGGGACAGTGTGTGTTTGTGTGAGAGAGAGAGAGGGACAGTGTGTGTGTGAGAGATAGGGACAGTGTGTGTGAGAGAGAGAGAGAGAGGGACAGTGTGTGTGAGAGAGAGGGACAGTGTGTGTGTGAGAGAGAGAGGGACAGTGTGTGTGTGAGAGAGAGGGACAGTGTGTGTGAGAGAGAGGGACAGTGTGTGTGTGAGAGAGAGAGGGACAGTGTGTGTGTGAGAGAGAGAGAGGGACAGTGTGTGTGTGAGAGAGAGGGACAGTGTGTGTGTGAGAGAGAGAGAGAGAGAGGGAGAGTGAGTGTGTGTGAGAGAGAGTGAGTGTGTGTGAGAGAGAGTGAGTGAGTGTGAGAGAGAGAGAGAGGGACAGTGTGTGTGTGAGAGAGAGAGGGACAGTGTGTGTGTGAGAGAGAGGGACTGTGTGTGTGTGAGAGAGAGAGAGAGGGACAGTGTGAGAGAGAGAGAGGGACAGTGTGTGTGAGAGAGAGAGAGGGACAGTGTGTGTGTGTGAGAGAGCGGGACAGTATGTGTGTGTGTGAGAGAGGGACAGTGTGTGTGTGTGAGAGAGGGACAGTGTGTGTGTGTGTGAGAGAGGGACAGTGTGTGTGTGAGAGAGGGACTGTGTGTGTGTGAGAGAGGGACAGTGTGTGTGTGAGAGAGAGAGGGACAGTATGTGTGAGAGAGAGGGACAGTGTGTGTGTGAGAGAGAGGGACAGTGTGTGTGTGAGAGAGAGCGACAGTGTGTGTGTGAGAGAGGGGGACAGTGTGTATGTGAGAGAGAGAGGGACAGTGTGTGTGTGTGAGAGAGAGGGACAGTGTGTGTGTGTGAGAGAGAGGGACAGTGTGTGTGTGAGAGAGGGACAGTGTGTGTGTGAGAGAGGGACAGTGTGTGTGTGAGAGAGAGAGGGACAGTATGTGTGAGAGAGAGGGACAGTGTGTGTGTGAGAGAGAGGGACAGTGTGTGTGTGAGAGAGAGCGACAGTGTGTGTGTGAGAGAGGGGGACAGTGTGTATGTGAGAGAGAGAGGGACAGTGTGTGTGTGTGAGAGAGAGGGACAGTGTGTGTGTGAGAGAGAGGGACAGTGTGTGTGTGAGAGAGAGAGGGACAGTGTGTGTGTGTGAGAGAGAGAGAGACAGTGTGTGTGAGAGAGAGAGGGAGTGTGTGTGTGTGAGAGAGAGGGACAGTGTGTGTGTGAGAGAGAGGGACAGTGTGTATGAGAGAGAGAGAGGGACAGTGTGTGTGTGTGAGAGAGAGGGACAGTGTGTGTGTGTGTGAGAGAGGGACAGTGTGTGTGTGAGAGAGAGGGACAGTGTGTGTGTGAGAGAGGGACAGTGTGTGTGTGAGAGAGGGACAGTGTGTGTGTGTGAGAGAGAGGGACAGTGTGTGTGTGAGAGAGCGGGACAGTGTGTATGTGAGAGAGAGAGGGACAGTGTGTGCGTGTGAGAGAGAGGGACAGTGTGTGTGTGTGTGAGAGAGAGGGACAGTGTGTGTGTGTGAGAGAGAGGGACAGTGTGTGTGTGAGAGAGGGACAGTGTGTGTGTGTGAGAGAGGGACAGTGTGTGTGTGTGAGAGAGGGACAGTGTGTGTGTGAGAGAGAGGGACAGTGTGTGTGTGAGAGAGAGGGACAGTGTGTATGTGAGAGAGAGAGGGACAGTGTGTGTGTGTGTGAGAGAGGGACAGTATGTGTGTGAGAGAGGGACAGTGTGTGTGTGAGAGAGGGACAGTGTGTGTGTGTGTGAGAGAGAGACAGTGTGTGTGTGTGTGAGAGAGAGGGACAGTGTGTGTGTGAGAGAGAGAGGGACAGTGTGTGTGTGAGAGAGAGAGAGAGACAGTGTGTGTGTGAGAGAGGGACAGTGTGTGTGCGAGAGAGAGGGACAGTGTGTGTGTGAGAGAGAGGGACAGTGTGTGTGTGTGAGAGAGAGGGACAGTGTGTGTGTGAGAGAGGGACAGTGTGTGTGTGAGAGAGGGACAATGTGTGTGTGTGAGAGAGAGGGACAGTGTGTGTGTGTGTGAGAGAGGGACAGTGTGTGTGTGTGAGAGAGAGAGGGACAGTGTGTGTGTGTGAGAGAGAGGGACAGTGTGTGTGTGAGAGAGAGAGGGACAGTGTGTGTGTGAGAGAGAGAGAGGGACAGTGTGTGTGTGTGTGAGAGAGGGACAGTGTGTGTGAGAGAGAGAGAGGGACAGTGTGTGTGTGTGAGAGAGAGGGACAGTGTGTGTGTGTGTGAGAGAGGGACAGTGTGTGTGTGAGAGAGAGAGGGACAGTGTGTGTGTGAGAGAGGGATAGTGTGTGTGTGAGAGAGAGGGACAGTGTGTGTGTGAGAGAGAGGGACAGTGTGTATGTGAGAGAGAGGGACAGTGTGTGTGTGAGAGAGGGACAGTGTGTGTGTGAGAGAGAGGGACAGTGTGTGTGTGAGAGAGAGAGGGACAGTGTGTGTCTGAGAGAGAGAGGGACAGTGTGTGTGTGTGAGAGAGAGAGAGACAGTGTGTGTGTGAGAGAGGGACAGTGTGTGTGTGTCAGAGAGAGGGACAGTGTGTGTGTGAGAGAGAGGGACAGTGTGTATGTGAGAGAGAGAGGGACAGTGTGTGTGTGTGAGAGAGAGGGACAGTGTGTGTGTGTGAGAGAGAGGGACAGTGTGTGTGTGAGAGAGGGACAGTGTGTGTGTGAGAGAGGGACAGTGTGTGTGTGAGAGAGAGAGGGACAGTGTGTGTTTGTGTGAGAGAGGGACAGTGTGTGTGTGTGAGAGAGAGAGGGACAGTGTGTGTGTGTGAGAGAGGGACAGTGTGTGTGTGTGTGTGAGAGGGACAGTGTGTGTGTGAGAGAGGGACTGTGTGTGTGTGTGAGAGAGAGAGGGACAGTGTGTGTGTGTGTGTGAGAGAGAGGGACAGTGCGTGTGTGTGTGTGAGAGAGAGGGACAGTGTGTGTGTGTGAGAGAGAGAGGGACAGTGTGTGTGTGTGAGAGAGAGGGACAGTGTGTGTGTGTGAGAGAGAGGGACAGTGTGTGTGTGAGAGAGGGACAGTGTGTGTGTGAGAGAGGGACAGTGTGTGTGTGAGAGAGAGAGGGACAGTATGTGTGAGAGAGAGGGACAGTGTGTGTGTGAGAGAGAGGGACAGTGTGTGTGTGAGAGAGAGCGACAGTGTGTGTGTGAGAGAGGGGGACAGTGTGTGTGAGAGAGAGAGGGACAGTGTGTGTGTGTGAGAGAGAGGGACAGTGTGTGTGTGAGAGAGAGGGACAGTGTGTGTGTGAGAGAGAGGGACAGTGTGTGTGTGTGTGAGAGAGAGGGACAGTGTGTGTGTGAGAGAGAGGGACAGTGTGTGTGTGAGAGAGAGGGACAGTGTGTATGTGAGAGAGAGAGGGACAGTGTGTGTGTGTGTGAGAGAGGGACAGTATGTGTGTGTGAGACAGAGGGACAGTGTGTGTGTGTGAGAGAGAGGGACAGTGTGTGTGTGAGAGAGGGACAGTGTGTGTGTGAGAGAGGGACAGTGTGTGTGTGTGTGAGAGAGGGACAGTGTGTGTGTGTGTGAGAGAGAGGGACAGTGTGTGTGTGTGAGAGAGAGAGAGACAGTGTGTGTGTGAGAGAGGGACAGTGTGTGTGTGAGAGAGAGGGACAGTGTGTGTGTGAGAGAGAGGGACAGTGTGTGTGTGTGAGAGAGAGGGACAGTGTGTGTGTGTGAGAGAGAGGGACAGTGTGTGTGTGAGAGAGGGACAGTGTGTGTGTGAGAGAGGGACAATGTGTGTGTGTGAGAGAGAGGGACAGTGTGTGTGTGTGTGAGAGAGGGACAGTGTGTGTGTGTGAGAGAGAGAGGGACAGTGTGTGTGTGTGAGAGAGAGGGACAGTGTGTGTGTGAGAGAGAGAGGGACAGTGTGTGTGTGAGAGAGGGACAGTGTGTGTGTGAGAGAGGGACAGTGTGTGTGTGTGTGAGAGAGAGACAGTGTGTGTGTGTGTGAGAGAGAGGGACAGTGTGTGTGTGAGAGAGAGAGGGACAGTGTGTGTGTGAGAGAGAGAGAGAGACAGTGTGTGTGTGAGAGAGGGACAGTGTGTGTGCGAGAGAGAGGGACAGTGTGTGTGTGAGAGAGAGGGACAGTGTGTGTGTGTGAGAGAGAGGGACAGTGTGTGTGTGAGAGAGGGACAGTGTGTGTGTGAGAGAGGGACAATGTGTGTGTGTGAGAGAGAGGGACAGTGTGTGTGTGTGTGAGAGAGGGACAGTGTGTGTGTGTGAGAGAGAGAGGGACAGTGTGTGTGTGTGAGAGAGAGGGACAGTGTGTGTGTGAGAGAGAGAGGGACAGTGTGTGTGTGAGAGAGAGAGAGGGACAGTGTGTGTGAGAGAGAGAGAGGGACAGTGTGTGTGTGTGAGAGAGAGGGACAGTGTGTGTGTGTGTGAGAGAGGGACAGTGTGTGTGTGAGAGAGAGAGGGACAGTGTGTGTGTGAGAGAGGGATAGTGTGTGTGTGAGAGAGAGGGACAGTGTGTGTGTGAGAGAGAGGGACAGTGTGTATGTGAGAGAGAGGGACAGTGTGTGTGTGAGAGAGGGACAGTGTGTGTGTGAGAGAGAGGGACAGTGTGTGTGTGAGAGAGAGAGGGACAGTGTGTGTGTGAGAGAGAGAGGGACAGTGTGTGTGTGTGAGAGAGAGAGAGACAGTGTGTGTGTGAGAGAGGGACAGTGTGTGTGTGTCAGAGAGAGGGACAGTGTGTGTGTGAGAGAGAGGGACAGTGTGTATGTGAGAGAGAGAGGGACAGTGTGTGTGTGTGAGAGAGAGGGACAGTGTGTGTGTGTGAGAGAGAGGGACAGTGTGTGTGTGAGAGAGGGACAGTGTGTGTGTGAGAGAGGGACAGTGTGTGTGTGAGAGAGAGAGGGACAGTGTGTGTTTGTGTGAGAGAGGGACAGTGTGTGTGTGTGAGAGAGAGAGGGACAGTGTGTGTGTGTGAGAGAGGGACAGTGTGTGTGTGTGTGTGAGAGGGACAGTGTGTGTGTGAGAGAGGGACTGTGTGTGTGTGTGAGAGAGAGAGGGACAGTGTGTGTGTGTGTGTGAGAGAGAGGGACAGTGCGTGTGTGTGTGTGAGAGAGAGGGACAGTGTGTGTGTGTGAGAGAGAGAGGGACAGTGTGTGTGTGTGAGAGAGAGGGACAGTGTGTGTGTGTGAGAGAGAGGGACAGTGTGTGTGTGAGAGAGGGACAGTGTGTGTGTGAGAGAGGGACAGTGTGTGTGTGAGAGAGAGAGGGACAGTATGTGTGAGAGAGAGGGACAGTGTGTGTGTGAGAGAGAGGGACAGTGTGTGTGTGAGAGAGAGCGACAGTGTGTGTGTGAGAGAGGGGGACAGTGTGTGTGAGAGAGAGAGGGACAGTGTGTGTGTGTGAGAGAGAGGGACAGTGTGTGTGTGAGAGAGAGGGACAGTGTGTGTGTGAGAGAGAGGGACAGTGTGTGTGTGTGTGAGAGAGAGGGACAGTGTGTGTGTGAGAGAGAGGGACAGTGTGTGTGTGAGAGAGAGGGACAGTGTGTATGTGAGAGAGAGAGGGACAGTGTGTGTGTGTGTGAGAGAGGGACAGTATGTGTGTGTGAGACAGAGGGACAGTGTGTGTGTGTGAGAGAGAGGGACAGTGTGTGTGTGAGAGAGGGACAGTGTGTGTGTGAGAGAGGGACAGTGTGTGTGTGTGTGAGAGAGGGACAGTGTGTGTGTGTGTGAGAGAGAGGGACAGTGTGTGTGTGTGAGAGAGAGAGAGACAGTGTGTGTGTGAGAGAGGGACAGGTGTATGTGAGAGAGAGAGGACAGTGTGTGTGTGTGTGAGAGAGGGGACAGTTGTGTGTGTGTGAGAGAGAGGGACAGTGGTGTGTGAGAGAGAGAGGACAGTGTGTGTGTGAGAGAGGGACAGTGTGTGTGTGAGAGAGAGGGACAGTGTGTGTGTGAGAGAGAGGGACAGTGTGTGTGTGTGTGAGAGAGAGGGACAGTGTGTGTGTGTGAGAGAGAGGGACAGTGTGTGTGTGAGAGAGGGACAGTGTGTGTGTGAGAGAGAGGGACAGTGTGTGTGTGTGAGAGAGAGGGACAGTGTGTGTGTGTGAGAGAGAGGGACAGTGTGTGTGTGTGAGAGAGAGGGGACAGTGTGTGTGTGTGAGAGAGAGGGACAGTGTGTGTGTGAGAGAGGGAGGGACAGTGTGTGTGTGAGAGAGAGAGAGGGACAGTGTGTGTGAGAGAGAGAGAGGACAGTGTGTGTGTGTGAGAGAGAGGGACAGTGTGTGTGTGTGTGAGAGAGGGACAGTGTGTGTGTGAGAGAGAGAGGGACAGTGTGTGTGTGAGAGAGGGATAGTGTGTGTGTGAGAGAGAGGGACAGTGTGTGTGTGAGAGAGAGGGACAGTGTGTATGTGAGAGAGAGGGACAGGTGTGTGTGAGAGAGGGACAGTGTGTGTGTGAGAGAGAGGGACAGCTGTGTATGTGAGAGAGAGAGGGACAGTGTGTGTGTGAGAGAGAGGGACAGTGTGTGTGAGAGAGAGGGACAGTGTGTGTGTGAGAGAGAGAGAGAGACAGTGTGTGTGTGAGAGAGGGACAGTGTGTGTGTGAGAGAGAGGCACAGTGTGTGTGAGAGAGAGGGACAGTGTGTGTGTGAGAGAGAGGGACAGTGTGTGTGTGAGAGAGAGAGGGACAGTGTGTGTGTGAGAGATAGAGGGACAGTGTGTGTGTGAGAGAGAGAGGGACAGTGTGTGTGTGTGAGAGAGAGGGACAGTGTGTGTGTGTGAGAGAGAGGGACAGTGTGTGTGTGAGAGAGGGACAGTGTGTGTGTGAGAGAGAGGGACAGTGTGTATGTGAGAGAGAGAGGGACAGTGTGTGTGTGTGAGAGAGAGGGACAGTGTGTGTGTGAGAGAGAGGGACAGTGTGTGTGTGAGAGAGGGGACAGTGTGTGTGTGAGAGAGAGAGGGACAGTGTGTGTTTGTGTGAGAGAGGGACAGTGTGTGTGTGTGAGAGAGAGAGGGACAGTGTGTGTGTGTGAGAGAGAGGGACAGTGTGTGTGTGAGAGAGAGAGGGACAGTGTGTGTGTGAGAGAGAGAGGGACAGTGTGTGTGTGAGAGAGAGAGGGACAGTGTGTGTGTGTGAGAGAGAGGGACAGTGTGTGTGTGTGAGAGAGAGGGACAGTGTGTGTGTGAGAGAGAGAGGGACAGTGTGTGCTGTGAGAGAGGGACAGTGTGTGTGAGAGGGACAGTGTGTGTGAGAGAGAGGGACAGTGTGTGTGTGTGAGAGAGAGGGACAGTGTGTGTGTGTGAGAGAGAGGGACAGTGTGTGTGTGAGAGAGAGGGACAGTGTGTGTGTGTGAGAGAGAGAGGGACAGTGTGTGTGTGAGAGAGGGACAGTGTGTGTGTGAGAGGGACAGTGTGTGTGTGTGTGAGAGAGAGGGACAGTGTGTGTGTGTGAGAGAGGGACAGTGTGTGTGTGAGAGAGAGGACAGTGTGTGTGTGTGAGAGAGAGGGACAGTGTGTGTGTGTGAGAGAGAGGACAGTGTGTGTGTGTGAGAGAGGGACAGTGTGTGTGTGAGAGAGAGAGGGACAGTGTGTGTGTGTGAGAGAGAGGGACAGTGTGTGTGTGTGAGAGAGAGGACAGTGTGTGTGTGAGAGAGAGGGACAGTGTGTGTGTGAGAGGAGAGAGAGGACAGTGTGTGTGTGAGAGAGAGGGACAGTGTGTGTGAGAGAGAGGGACAGTGTGTGTGAGAGAGAGAGAGAGGGACAGTGTGTGTGTGAGAGAGGGACAGTGTGTGTGAGAGAGAGGGACAGTGTGTGTGAGAGAGAGAGAGGGACAGTGTGTGGTGTGAGAGAGAGGGACAGTGTGTGTGGTGTGTGAGAGAGGGACAGTGTGTGTGTGAGAGAGAGGGACAGTGTGTGTGTGAGAGAGAGGGACAGTGTGTGTGTGTGTGTGTGAGAGAGAGAGACAGTGTGTGTGTGAGAGAGAGAGAGGGACAGTGTGAGAGAGAGAGAGGGACAGTGTGTGTGAGAGAGAGAGAGGGACAGTGTGTGTGTGAGAGAGAGGGACAGTGTGTGTGTGTGTGAGAGAGGGACAGTGTGTGTGTGTGTGAGAGAGGAACAGTGTGTGTGTGAGAGAGGGACTGTGTGTGTGTGTGAGAGAGCGGAACAGTGTGTGTGTGTGAGAGAGAGAGGGACAGTGTGTGTGTGTCAGAGAGGGACAGTGTGTGTGTGTGTGTGAGAGAGGGACAGTGCGTGTGTGTGTGTGAGAGAGAGGGACAGTGTGTGTGTGTGAGAGAGAGAGGGACAGTGTGTGTGTGTGAGAGAGAGGGACAGTGTGTGTGTGTGAGAGAGAGGGACAGTGTGTGTGAGAGAGGGACAGTGTGTGTGTGAGAGAGAGAGGGACAGTGTGTGTGAGAGAGAGGGACAGTGTGGGTGTGAGAGAGGGACAGTGCGTGTGTGAGAGAGAGGGACAGTGTGTGTGTGAGAGAGAGGGACAGTGTGTATGTGAGAGAGAGAGGGACAGTGTGTGTGTGTGAGAGAGAGGGACAGTGTGTGTGTGAGAGAGAGGGACAGTGTGTGTGTGAGAGAGAGAGGGACAGTGTGTGTGTGAGAGAGAGAGAGAGACAGTGTGTGTGTGAGTGAGGGACAGTGTGTGTGTGAGAGAGAGGGACAGTGTGTGTGTGAGAGAGGGACAGTGTGTGTGTGAGAGAGAGGGACAGTGTGTGTGTGAGAGAGAGGGACAGTGTGTATGTGAGAGAGGGAGGGACAGTGTGTGTGTATGAGAGAGAGGGACAGTGTGTGTGTGTGTGAGAGAGAGGGACAGTGTGTGTGTGTGAGAGAGAGGGACAGTGTGTGTGTGTGAGAGAGGGACAGTGTGTGTGTGTGAGAGAGGGACAGTGTGTGTGTGAGAGAGGACAGTGTGTGTGTGAGAGAGAGGGACAGTGTGTGTGTGAGAGAGAGGGACAGTGTGTATGTGAGAGAGAGAGGGACAGTGTGTGTGTGAGAGAGAGGGACAGTGTGTGTGTGTGAGAGAGAGAGGGACAGTGTGTGTGTGTGTGAGAGAGGGACAGTGTGTGTGTGTGAGAGAGAGGGACAGTGTGTGTGTGAGAGAGGGACAGTGTGTGTGTGAGAGAGGGACAGTGTGTTTGTGTGAGAGAGGGACAGTGTGTGTGTGTGTGAGAGAGGGACAGTGTGTGTGTGAGAGAGAGAGGGACAGTGTGTGTGTGAGAGAGAGAGAGAGACAGTGTGTGTGTGAGAGAGGGACAGTGTGTGTGTGAGAGAGGGACAGTGTATGTGAGAGAGAGAGGGACAGTGTGTGTGTGTGAGAGAGAGGGACAGTGTGTGTGTGTGAGAGAGAGGGACAGTGTGTGTGTGAGAGAGGGACAGTGTGTGTGTGAGAGAGAGAGGGACAGTGTGTGTGTGTGTGAGAGAGGGACTGTGTGTGTGTGAGAGAGAGAGGGACAGTGTGTGTGTGTGAGAGAGAGGGACAGTGTGTGTGTGAGAGAGAGAGAGGGACAGTGTGTGTGTGTGAGAGAGAGGGACAGTGTGTGTGTGAGAGAGAGAGGGACAGTGTGTGTGTGAGAGAGAGGGACAGTGTGTGTGTGTGAGAGAGAGGGACAGTGTGTGTGTGAGAGAGAGAGGGACAGTGTGTGTGTGTGAGAGAGAGGGACAGTGTGTGTGTGTGAGAGAGAGGGACAGTGTGTGTGTGAGAGAGGGACAGTGTGTGTGTGAGAGAGAGAGGGACAGTGTGTGTGTGAGAGAGGGACAGTGTGTGTGTGAGAGAGGGATAGCGTGTGTGTGAGAGAGAAGGACAGTGTGTGTGTGAGAGAGAGGGACAGTGTGTATGTGAGAGAGAGGGACAGTGTGTGTGTGAGAGAGGGACAGTGTGTGTGTGTGAGAGAGAGGACAGTGTGTGTGTGAGAGAGAGGGACAGTGTGTATGTGAGAGAGAGAGGGACAGTGTGTGTGTGTGAGAGAGAGGGACAGTGTGTGTGTGTGAGAGAGAGGGACAGTGTGTGTGTGAGAGAGAGAGAGAGACAGTGTGTGTGTGAGAGAGGGACAGTGTGTGTGTGAGAGAGAGGCACAGTGTGTGTGAGAGAGAGGGACAGTGTGTGTGTGAGAGAGCGACAGTGTGTGTGTGAGAGAGAGGACAGTGTGTGTGTGAGAGAGAGAGGGACAGTGTGTGTGTGAGAGAGAGAGGACAGTGTGTGTGTGTGTGAGAGAGAGGGACAGTGTGTGTGTGAGAGAGAGAGGGACAGTGTGTGTGTGAGAGAGAGAGAGGGACAGTGTGTGTGAGAGAGAGAGAGGGACAGTGTGTGTGTGTGAGAGAGAGGGACAGTGTGTGTGTGTGAGAGAGAGGGACAGTGTGTGTGAGAGAGAGAGGGACAGTGTGTGTGTGTGAGAGAGGGACAGTGTGTGTGAGAGAGGGGACAGTGTGTGTGAGAGAGAGGGACAGTGTGTGTGTGTGAGAGAGAGGGACAGTGTGTGTGTGAGAGAGAGGGACAGTGTGTGTGTGAGAGAGAGAGGGACAGTGTGTGTGTGAGAGAGGGACAGTGTGTGTGTGAGAGGGACAGTGTGTGTGTGTGTGAGAGAGAGAGGGACAGTGTGTGTGTGTGAGAGAGGGACAGTGTGTGTGTGTGAGAGAGAGAGACAGTGTGTGTGTGAGAGAGAGGGACAGTGTGTGTGTGAGAAAGGGACAGTGTGTGTGTGAGAGAGGGACAGTGTGTGTGTGAGAGAGAGAGGGACAGTGTGTGTGTGAGAGAGAGAGGGACAGTGTGTGTGTGAGAGAGAGAGGGACAGTGTGTGTGTGTGAGAGAGAGGGACAGTGTGTGTGTGTGAGAGAGAGGGACAGTGTGTGTGTGTGAGAGACAGAGGGACAGTGTGTGTGTGTGAGAGAGAGGGTCAGTGTGTGTGTGAGAGAGAGGGACAGTGTGTGTGTGAGAGAGAGAGAGACAGTGTGTGTGTGAGAGAGGGACAGTGTGTCTGAGAGAGAGGGACAGTGTGTGTGAGAGAGAGAGAGGGACAGTGTGTGTGTGTGAGAGAGGGACAGTGTGTGTGAGAGAGAGGACAGTGTGTGTGAGAGAGAGAGAGGGACAGTGTGTGTGTGAGAGAGAGAGGGACAGTGTGTGTGTGTGAGAGACAGAGGGACAGTGTGTGTGTGAGAGAGAGAGGGTCAGTGTGTGTGTGTGAGAGAGAGGGACAGTGTGTGTGTGAGAGAGAGGGACAGTGTGTGTGTGAGAGAGAGAGAGACAGTCTGTGTGTGAGAGAGGACAGTGTGTCTGAGAGAGAGGGACAGTGTGTGTGAGAGAGAGAGAGGGACAGTGTGTGTGTGTGAGAGAGGGACAGTGTGTGTGAGAGAGAGGGACAGTGTGTGTGAGAGAGAGAGAGGGACAGTGTGTGTGTGTGAGAGAGAGGGACAGTGTGTGTGTGAGAGAGAGAGAGGGACAGTGTGAGAGAGAGAGAGGGACAGTGTGTGTGAGAGAGAGAGAGGACAGTGTGTGTGTGAGAGAGAGGGACAGTGTGTGTGTGTGTGAGAGAGGGACAGTGTGTGTGTGTGAGAGAGGGACAGTGTGTGTGTGTGAGAGAGGAACAGTGTGTGTGTGAGAGAGGGACAGTGTGTGTGTGTGAGAGAGAGAGGAACAGTGTGTGTGTGTGAGAGAGAGAGGGACAGTGTGTGTGTGTGAGAGAGGGACAGTGTGTGTGTGTGTGTGAGAGAGGGACAGTGTGTGTGTGAGAGAGAGGGACAGTGCGTGTGTGTGTGTGAGAGAGAGGGACAGTGTGTGTGTGTGAGAGAGAGAGGGACAGTGTGTGTGTGTGAGAGAGAGGGACAGTGTGTGTGTGTGAGAGAGAGGGACAGTGTGTGTGTGAGAGAGGGACAGTGTGTGTGTGAGAGAGAGAGGGACAGTGTGTGTGAGAGAGAGGGACAGTGTGTGTGTGAGAGAGGGACAGTGTGTGTGTGAGAGAGAGGGACAGTGTGTGTGTGAGAGAGAGGGACAGTGTGTATGTGAGAGAGAGAGGGACAGTGTGTGTGTGTGAGAGAGAGGGACAGTGTGTGTGTGAGAGAGAGGGACAGTGTGTGTGTGAGAGAGAGAGGGACAGTGTGTGTGTGAGAGAGAGAGAGAGACAGTGTGTGTGTGAGAGAGGGACAGTGTGTGTGTGAGAGAGAGGGACAGTGTGTGCGTGTGAGAGGGACAGTGTGTGTGTGAGAGAGAGGGACAGTGTGTGTGTGAGAGAGAGGGACAGTGTGTATGTGAGAGAGGGAGGGACAGTGTGTGTGTATGAGAGAGAGGGACAGTGTGTGTGTGTGTGAGAGAGAGGGACAGTGTGTGTGTGTGAGAGAGAGGGACAGGTGTGTGTGTGAGAGAGGACAGTGTGTGTGTGTCAGAGAGGACAGTGTGTGTGTGAGAGAGAGGGACAGTGTGTGTGTGAGAGAGAGGGACAGTGTGTATGTGAGAGAGAGAGGGACAGTGTGTGTGTGAGAGAGAGGGACAGTGTGTGTGTGTGAGAGAGAGAGGGACAGTGTGTGTGTGTGAGAGAGAGGGACAGTGTGTGTGTGTGAGAGAGAGGGACAGTGTGTGTGTGAGAGAGGGACAGTGTGTGTGTGAGAGAGGGACAGTGTGTGTGTGTGAGAGAGGACAGTGTGTGTGTGTGTGAGAGAGGGACAGTGTGTGTGTGTGAGAGAGAGAGGGACAGTGTGTGTGTGTGAGAGAGAGAGAGACAGTGTGTGTGTGAGAGAGGGACAGTGTGTGTGTGAGAGAGAGGGACAGTGTGTGTGTGAGAGAGAGGGACAGTGTGTGTGTGAGAGAGCGAGGACAGTGTGTGTGAGAGAGAGGACAGTGTGTGTGTGTGAGAGAGAGGGACAGTGTGTGTGTGTGAGAGAGAGGGACAGTGTGTGTGTGAGAGAGGGACAGTGTGTGTGTGAGAGAGAGAGGGACAGTGTGTGTGTGTGAGAGAGAGGGACAGTGTGTGTGTGTGAGAGAGAGGGACAGTGTGTGTGAGAGAGAGGGACAGTGTGGGTGTGAGAGAGGGACAGTGCGTGTGTGAGAGAGAGGGACAGTGTGTGTCTGAGAGAGAGGGACAGTGTGTATGTGAGAGAGAGAGGGACAGTGTGTGTGTGTGAGAGAGAGGGACAGTGTGTGTGTGAGAGAGAGGGACAGTGTGTGTGTGAGAGAGAGAGGGACAGTGTGTGTGTGAGAGAGAGAGAGAGACAGTGTGTGTGTGAGAGAGGGACAGTGTGTGTGTGAGAGAGAGGGACAGTGTGTGTGTGAGAGAGGGACAGTGTGTGTGTGAGAGAGAGGGACAGTGTGTATGTGAGAGAGGGAGGGACAGTGTGTGTGTATGAGAGAGAGGGACAGTGTGTGTGTGTGTGAGAGAGAGGGACAGTGTGTGTGTGTGAGAGAGAGGGACCGTGTGTGTGTGTGAGAGAGGGACAGTGTGTGTGTGTGAGAGAGGGACAGTGTGTGTGTGAGAGAGGGACAGTGTGTGTGTGAGAGAGAGGGACAGTGTGTGTGTGAGAGAGAGGGACAGTGTGTATGTGAGAGAGAGAGGGACAGTGTGTGTGTGAGAGAGAGGGACAGTGTGTGTGTGTGAGAGAGAGAGGGACAGTGTGTGTGTGTGTGAGAGAGGGACAGTGTGTGTGTGTGAGAGAGAGGGACAGTGTGTGTGTGAGAGAGGGACAGTGTGTGTGTGAGAGAGGGACAGTGTGTGTGTGTGAGAGAGGGACAGTGTGTGTGTGTGTGAGAGAGGGACAGTGTGTGTGTGAGAGAGAGAGGGACAGTGTGTGTGTGAGAGAGAGAGAGAGACAGTGTGTGTGTGAGAGAGGGACAGTGTGTGTGTGAGAGAGAGGGACAGTGTATGTGAGAGAGAGAGGGACAGTGTGTGTGTGTGAGAGAGAGGGACAGTGTGTGTGTGTGAGAGAGAGGGACAGTGTGTGTGTGAGAGAGGGACAGTGTGTGTGTGAGAGAGAGAGGGACAGTGTGTGTGTGTGAGAGAGAGGGACAGTGTGTGTGTGAGAGAGAGAGAGGGACAGTGTGTGTGTGTGAGAGAGAGAGGGACAGTGTGTGTGAGAGAGAGAGAGGGACAGTGTGTGTGTGAGAGAGAGAGGGACAGTGTGTGTGTGAGAGAGAGAGGGACAGTGTGTGTGTGTGAGAGAGAGGGACAGTGTGTGTGTGTGAGAGAGAGGGACAGTGTGTGTGTGAGAGAGGGACAGTGTGTGTGTGAGAGAGAGAGGGACAGTGTGTGTGTGAGAGAGGGACAGTGTGTGTGTGAGAGAGGGATAGCGTGTGTGTGAGAGAGAAGGACAGTGTGTGTGTGAGAGAGAGGGACAGTGTGTATGTGAGAGAGAGGGACAGTGTGTGTGTGAGAGAGGGACAGTGTGTGTGTGTGAGAGAGAGGGACAGTGTGTGTGTGAGAGAGAGGGACAGTGTGTATGTGAGAGAGAGAGGGACAGTGTGTGTGTGTGAGAGAGAGGGACAGTGTGTGTGTGTGAGAGAGAGGGACAGTGTGTGTGTGAGAGAGAGAGAGAGACAGTGTGTGTGTGAGAGAGGGACAGTGTGTGTGTGAGAGAGAGGGCACAGTGTGTGTGAGAGAGAGGGACAGTGTGTGTGTGAGAGAGCGACAGTGTGTGTGTGAGAGAGAGGGACAGTGTGTGTGTGAGAGAGAGAGGGACAGTGTGTGTGTGAGAGAGAGAGGGACAGTGTGTGTGTGTGTGAGAGAGAGGGACAGTGTGTGTGTGAGACAGAGAGGGACAGTGTGTGTGTGAGAGAGAGAGAGGGACAGTGTGTGTGAGAGAGAGAGAGGGACAGTGTGTGTGTGTGAGAGAGAGGGACAGTGTGTGTGTGTGAGAGAGAGGGACAGTGTGTGTGTGAGAGAGAGAGGGACAGTGTGTGTGTGTGAGAGAGGGACAGTGTGTGTGAGAGAGGGACAGTGTGTGTGAGAGAGAGGGACAGTGTGTGTGTGTGAGAGAGAGGGACAGTGTGTGTGTGTGAGAGAGAGAGGGACAGTGTGTGTGTGAGAGAGAGGGACAGTGTGTGTGTGTGAGAGAGAGAGGGACAGTGTGTGTGTGAGAGAGGGACAGTGTGTGTGTGAGAGGGACAGTGTGTGTGTGTGTGAGAGAGAGAGGGACAGTGTGTGTGTGTGAGAGAGGGACAGTGTGTGTGTGTGAGAGAGAGAGACAGTGTGTGTGTGAGAGAGAGGGACAGTGTGTGTGTGAGAAAGGGACAGTGTGTGTGTGAGAGAGGGACAGTGTGTGTGTGAGAGAGAGAGAGGGACAGTGTGTGTGAGAGAGAGAGGGACAGTGTGTGTGAGAGAGAGAGGGACAGTGTGTGTGTGTGAGAGAGAGAGGGACAGTGTGTGTGTGTGAGAGAGAGGGACAGTGTGTGTGTGTGAGAGAGAGGGACAGTGTGTGTGTGTGAGAGACAGAGGGACAGTGTGTGTGTGTGAGAGAGAGAGGGACAGTGTGTGTGTGAGAGAGAGGGACAGTGTGTGTGTGTGAGAGAGAGAGGGACAGTGTGTGTGTGAGAGAGGGACAGTGTGTGTGTGAGAGGGACAGTGTGTGTGTGTGTGAGAGAGAGAGGGACAGTGTGTGTGTGTGAGAGAGGGACAGTGTGTGTGTGTGAGAGAGAGAGACAGTGTGTGTGTGAGAGAGAGGGACAGTGTGTGTGTGAGAAAGGGACAGTGTGTGTGTGAGAGAGGGACAGTGTGTGTGTGAGAGAGAGAGAGGGACAGTGTGTGTGAGAGAGAGAGGGACAGTGTGTGTGTGTGAGAGAGAGAGGACAGTGTGTGTGTGTGAGAGAGAGGGACAGTGTGTGTGTGTGAGAGAGAGGGACCGTGTGTGTGTGTGAGAGAGGGACAGTGTGTGTGTGTGAGAGAGGGACAGTGTGTGTGTGAGAGAGGGACAGTGTGTGTGTGAGAGAGAGGGACAGTGTGTGTGTGAGAGAGAGGGACAGTGTGTATGTGAGAGAGAGAGGGACAGTGTGTGTGTGAGAGAGAGGGACAGTGTGTGTGTGTGAGAGAGAGAGGGACAGTGTGTGTGTGTGTGAGAGAGGGACAGTGTGTGTGTGTGAGAGAGAGGGACAGTGTGTGTGTGAGAGAGGGACAGTGTGTGTGTGAGAGAGGGACAGTGTGTGTGTGTGAGAGAGGGACAGTGTGTGTGTGTGTGAGAGAGGGACAGTGTGTGTGTGAGAGAGAGAGGGACAGTGTGTGTGTGAGAGAGAGAGAGAGACAGTGTGTGTGTGAGAGAGGGACAGTGTGTGTGTGAGAGAGAGGGACAGTGTATGTGAGAGAGAGAGGGACAGTGTGTGTGTGTGAGAGAGAGGGACAGTGTGTGTGTGTGAGAGAGAGGGACAGTGTGTGTGTGAGAGAGGGACAGTGTGTGTGTGAGAGAGAGAGGGACAGTGTGTGTGTGTGTGAGAGAGGGACTGTGTGTGTGTGAGAGAGAGAGGGACAGTGTGTGTGTGTGAGAGAGAGGGACAGTGTGTGTGTGAGAGAGAGAGAGGGACAGTGTGTGTGTGTGAGAGAGAGAGGGACAGTGTGTGTGAGAGAGAGAGAGGGACAGTGTGTGTGTGAGAGAGAGGGACAGTGTGTGTGTGTGAGAGAGAGGGACAGTGTGTGTGTGAGAGAGAGAGGGACAGTGTGTGTGTGTGAGAGAGAGGGACAGTGTGTGTGTGTGAGAGAGAGGGACAGTGTGTGTGTGAGAGAGGGACAGTGTGTGTGTGAGAGAGAGAGGGACAGTGTGTGTGTGAGAGAGGGACAGTGTGTGTGTGAGAGAGGGATAGCGTGTGTGTGAGAGAGAAGGACAGTGTGTGTGTGAGAGAGAGGGACAGTGTGTATGTGAGAGAGAGGGACAGTGTGTGTGTGAGAGAGGGACAGTGTGTGTGTGTGAGAGAGAGGGACAGTGTGTGTGTGAGAGAGAGGGACAGTGTGTATGTGAGAGAGAGAGGGACAGTGTGTGTGTGTGAGAGAGAGGGACAGTGTGTGTGTGTGAGAGAGAGGGACAGTGTGTGTGTGAGAGAGAGAGAGAGACAGTGTGTGTGTGAGAGAGGGACAGTGTGTGTGTGAGAGAGAGGCACAGTGTGTGTGAGAGAGAGGGACAGTGTGTGTGTGAGAGAGCGACAGTGTGTGTGTGAGAGAGAGGGACAGTGTGTGTGTGAGAGAGAGAGGGACAGTGTGTGTGTGAGAGAGAGAGGGACAGTGTGTGTGTGTGTGAGAGAGAGGGACAGTGTGTGTGTGAGACAGAGAGGGACAGTGTGTGTGTGAGAGAGAGAGAGGGACAGTGTGTGTGAGAGAGAGAGAGGGACAGTGTGTGTGTGTGAGAGAGAGGGACAGTGTGTGTGTGTGAGAGAGAGGGACAGTGTGTGTGTGAGAGAGAGAGGGACAGTGTGTGTGTGTGAGAGAGGGACAGTGTGTGTGAGAGAGGGACAGTGTGTGTGAGAGAGAGGGACAGTGTGTGTGTGTGAGAGAGAGGGACAGTGTGTGTGTGTGAGAGAGAGAGGGACAGTGTGTGTGTGAGAGAGAGGGACAGTGTGTGTGTGTGAGAGAGAGAGGGACAGTGTGTGTGTGAGAGAGGGACAGTGTGTGTGTGAGAGGGACAGTGTGTGTGTGTGTGAGAGAGAGAGGGACAGTGTGTGTGTGTGAGAGAGGGACAGTGTGTGTGTGTGAGAGAGAGAGACAGTGTGTGTGTGAGAGAGAGGGACAGTGTGTGTGTGAGAAAGGGACAGTGTGTGTGTGAGAGAGGGACAGTGTGTGTGTGAGAGAGAGAGAGGGACAGTGTGTGTGAGAGAGAGAGGGACAGTGTGTGTGAGAGAGAGAGGGACAGTGTGTGTGTGTGAGAGAGAGAGGGACAGTGTGTGTGTGTGAGAGAGAGGGACAGTGTGTGTGTGTGAGAGAGAGGGACAGTGTGTGTGTGTGAGAGACAGAGGGACAGTGTGTGTGTGTGAGAGAGAGGGTCAGTGTGTGTGTGTGAGAGACAGAGGGACATGTGTGTGTGAGAGAGAGAGGGTCAGTGTGTGTGTGTGAGAGAGAGTGACAGTGTGTGTGTGAGAGAGAGAGGGACAGTGTGTGTGTGTGAGAGAGAGAGGGACAGTGTGTGTGTGTGTGAGAGAGGGACAGTGTGTGTGTGTGAGAGAGAGGGACAGTGTGTGTGTGAGAGAGGGACAGTGTGTGTGTGAGAGAGGGACAGTGTGTGTGTGTGAGAGAGGGACAGTGTGTGTGTGTGTGAGAGAGGGACAGTGTGTGTGTGAGAGAGAGAGGGACAGTGTGTGTGTGAGAGAGAGAGAGAGACAGTGTGTGTGTGAGAGAGGGACAGTGTGTGTGTGAGAGAGGGACAGTGTGTGTGTGAGAGAGAGGGACAGTGTATGTGAGAGAGAGAGGGACAGTGTGTGTGTGTGAGAGAGAGGGACAGTGTGTGTGTGTGAGAGAGAGGGACAGTGTGTGTGTGAGAGAGGGACAGTGTGTGTGTGAGAGAGAGAGGGACAGTGTGTGTGTGTGTGAGAGAGGGACTGTGTGTGTGTGAGAGAGAGAGGGACAGTGTGTGTGTGTGAGAGAGAGGGACAGTGTGTGTGTGAGAGAGAGAGAGGGACAGTGTGTGTGTGTGAGAGAGAGAGGGACAGTGTGTGTGAGAGAGAGAGAGGGACAGTGTGTGTGTGAGAGAGAGGGACAGTGTGTGTGTGTGAGAGAGAGGGACAGTGTGTGTGTGAGAGAGAGAGGGACAGTGTGTGTGTGTGAGAGAGAGGGACAGTGTGTGTGTGTGAGAGAGAGGGACAGTGTGTGTGTGAGAGAGGGACAGTGTGTGTGTGAGAGAGAGAGGGACAGTGTGTGTGTGAGAGAGGGACAGTGTGTGTGTGAGAGAGGGATAGCGTGTGTGTGAGAGAGAGGGACAGTGTGTATGTGAGAGTGAGGGACAGTGTGTGTGTGAGAGAGGGACAGTGTGTGTGTGTGAGAGAGAGGGACAGTGTGTGTGTGAGAGAGAGGGACAGTGTGTATGTGAGAGAGAGAGGGACAGTGTGTGTGTGTGAGAGAGAGGGACAGTGTGTGTGTGTGAGAGAGAGGGACAGTGTGTGTGTGAGAGAGAGAGAGAGACAGTGTGTGTGTGAGAGAGGGACAGTGTGTGTGTGAGAGAGAGGCACAGTGTGTGTGAGAGAGAGGGACAGTGTGTGTGTGAGAGAGCGACAGTGTGTGTGTGAGAGAGAGGGACAGTGTGTGTGTGAGAGAGAGAGGGACAGTGTGTGTGTGAGAGAGAGAGGGACAGTGTGTGTGTGTGTGAGAGAGAGGGACAGTGTGTGTGTGAGAGAGAGAGAGGGACAGTGTGTGTGAGAGAGAGAGAGGGACAGTGTGTGTGTGTGAGAGAGAGGGACAGTGTGTGTGTGTGAGAGAGAGGGACAGTGTGTGTGTGAGAGAGAGAGGGACAGTGTGTGTGTGTGAGAGAGGGACAGTGTGTGTGAGAGAGGGACAGTGTGTGTGAGAGAGAGGGACAGTGTGTGTGTGAGAGAGCGACAGTGTGTGTGTGAGAGAGGGACAGTGTGTGTGAGAGAGGGACAGTGTGTGTGAGAGAGAGGGACAGTGTGTGTGTGAGAGAGCGACAGTGTGTGTGTGAGAGAGAGGGACAGTGTGTGTGTGAGAGAGAGAGGGACAGTGTGTGTGTGAGAGAGAGAGGGACAGTGTGTGTGTGTGTGAGAGAGAGGGACAGTGTGTGTGTGAGAGAGAGAGAGGGACAGTGTGTGTGAGAGAGAGAGAGGGACAGTGTGTGTGTGTGAGAGAGAGGGACAGTGTGTGTGTGTGAGAGAGAGGGACAGTGTGTGTGTGAGAGAGAGAGGGACAGTGTGTGTGTGTGAGAGAGGGACAGTGTGTGTGAGAGAGGGACAGTGTGTGTGAGAGAGAGGGACAGTGTGTGTGTGTGAGAGAGAGGGACAGTGTGTGTGTGTGAGAGAGAGAGGGACAGTGTGTGTGTGAGAGAGAGGGACAGTGTGTGTGTGTGAGAGAGAGAGGGACAGTGTGTGTGTGAGAGAGGGACAGTGTGTGTGTGAGAGGGACAGTGTGTGTGTGTGTGAGAGAGAGAGGGACAGTGTGTGTGTGTGAGAGAGGGACAGTGTGTGTGTGTGAGAGAGAGAGACAGTGTGTGTGTGAGAGAGAGGGACAGTGTGTGTGTGAGAAAGGGACAGTGTGTGTGTGAGAGAGGGACAGTGTGTGTGTGAGAGAGAGAGAGGGACAGTGTGTGTGAGAGAGAGAGGGACAGTGTGTGTGAGAGAGAGAGGGACAGTGTGTGTGTGTGAGAGAGAGAGGGACAGTGTGTGTGTGTGAGAGAGAGGGACAGTGTGTGTGTGTGAGAGAGAGGGACAGTGTGTGTGTGTGAGAGACAGAGGGACAGTGTGTGTGTGTGAGAGAGAGGGTCAGTGTGTGTGTGTGAGAGACAGAGGGACATGTGTGTGTGAGAGAGAGAGGGTCAGTGTGTGTGTGTGAGAGAGAGTGACAGTGTGTGTGTGAGAGAGAGAGGGACAGTGTGTGTGTGAGAGAGAGAGAGACAGTGTGTGTGTGAGAGAGGGACAGTGTGTCTGAGAGAGAGGGACAGTGTGTGTGAGAGAGAGAGAGGGACAGTGTGTGTGTGTGAGAGAGGGACAGTGTGTGTGAGAGAGAGGGACAGTGTGTGTGAGAGAGAGAGAGGGACAGTGTGTGTGTGTGAGAGAGAGGGACAGTGTGTGTGTGTGAGAGAGAGGGACAGTGTGTGTGTGAGAGAGAGAGAGGGACAGTGTGAGAGAGAGAGAGGGACAGTGTGTGTGAGAGAGAGAGAGGGACAGTGTGTGTGTGAGAGAGAGGGACAGTGTGTGTGTGTGTGAGAGAGGGACAGTGTGTGTGTGTGAGAGAGGGACAGTGTGTGTGTGTGAGAGAGGAACAGTGTGTGTGTGAGAGAGGGACTGTGTGTGTGTGTGAGAGAGAGAGGAACAGTGTGTGTGTGTGAGAGAGAGAGGGACAGTGTGTGTGTGTGAGAGAGGGACAGTGTGTGTGTGTGTGTGAGAGAGGGACAGTGTGTGTGTGAGAGAGAGGGACAGTGCGTGTGTGTGTGTGAGAGAGAGGGACAGTGTGTGTGTGTGAGAGAGAGAGGGACAGTGTGTGTGTGTGAGAGAGAGGGACAGTGTGTGTGTGTGAGAGAGAGGGACAGTGTGTGTGTGAGAGAGGGACAGTGTGTGTGTGAGAGAGAGAGGGACAGTGTGTGTGAGAGAGAGGGACAGTGTGTGTGTGAGAGAGGGACAGTGTGTGTGTGAGAGAGAGGGACAGTGTGTGTGTGAGAGAGAGGGACAGTGTGTATGTGAGAGAGAGAGGGACAGTGTGTGTGTGTGAGAGAGAGGGACAGTGTGTGTGTGAGAGAGAGGGACAGTGTGTGTGTGAGAGAGAGAGGGACAGTGTGTGTGTGAGAGAGAGAGAGAGACAGTGTGTGTGTGAGAGAGGGACAGTGTGTGTGTGAGAGAGAGGGACAGTGTGTGTGTGAGAGAGGGACAGTGTGTGTGTGAGAGAGAGGGACAGTGTGTGTGTGAGAGAGAGGGACAGTGTGTATGTGAGAGAGGGAGGGACAGTGTGTGTGTATGAGAGAGAGGGACAGTGTGTGTGTGTGTGAGAGAGAGGGACAGTGTGTGTGTGTGAGAGAGAGGGACAGTGTGTGTGTGTGAGAGAGGGACAGTGTGTGTGTGAGAGAGAGGGACAGTGTGTGTGTGAGAGAGAGGGACAGTGTGTGTGTGAGAGAGAGAGAGGGACAGTGTGTGTGTGAGAGAGAGAGGGACAGTGTGTGTGTGTGAGAGAGGGACAGTGTGTGTGTGAGAGAGAGGGACAGTGTGTGTGAGAGAGAGAGGGACAGTGTGTGTGTGAGAGAGAGGGACAGTGTGTGTGTGTGAGAGAGAGAGGGACAGTGTGTGTGTGTGTGAGAGAGGGACAGTGTGTGTGTGTGAGAGAGAGGGACAGTGTGTGTGTGAGAGAGGGACAGTGTGTGTGTGAGAGAGGGACAGTGTGTGTGTGTGAGAGAGGGACAGTGTGTGTGTGTGTGAGAGAGGGACAGTGTGTGTGTGAGAGAGAGAGGGACAGTGTGTGTGTGTGAGAGAGAGAGAGACAGTGTGTGTGTGAGAGAGGGACAGTGTGTGTGTGAGAGAGAGGGACAGTGTGTGTGTGAGAGAGAGGGACAGTGTGTGTGTGAGAGAGCGAGGGACAGTGTGTGTGAGAGAGAGGGACAGTGTGTGTGTGTGAGAGAGAGGGACAGTGTGTGTGTGTGAGAGAGAGGGACAGTGTGTGTGTGAGAGAGGGACAGTGTGTGTGTGAGAGAGAGAGGGACAGTGTGTGTGTGTGAGAGAGAGGGACAGTGTGTGTGTGTGAGAGAGAGGGACAGTGTGTGTGAGAGAGAGGGACAGTGTGGGTGTGAGAGAGGGACAGTGCGTGTGTGAGAGAGAGGGACAGTGTGTGTGTGAGAGAGAGAGGGACAGTGTGTGTGTGTGAGAGAGAGGGACAGTGTGTGTGTGAGAGAGAGGGACAGTGTGTGTGTGAGAGAGAGAGGGACAGTGTGTGTGTGAGAGAGAGAGAGAGACAGTGTGTGTGTGAGAGAGGGACAGTGTGTGTGTGAGAGAGAGGGACAGTGTGTGTGTGAGAGAGGGACAGTGTGTGTGTGAGAGAGAGGGACAGTGTGTGTGTGAGAGAGAGGGACAGTGTGTATGTGAGAGAGGGAGGGACAGTGTGTGTGTATGAGAGAGAGGGACAGTGTGTGTGTGTGTGAGAGAGAGGGACAGTGTGTGTGTGTGAGAGAGGGACAGTGTGTGTGTGAGAGAGAGAGGGACAGTGTGTGTGTGTGTGAGAGAGGGACTGTGTGTGTGTGAGAGAGAGAGGGACAGTGTGTGTGTGTGAGAGAGAGGGACAGTGTGTGTGTGAGAGATAGAGAGGGACAGTGTGTGTGTGTGAGAGAGAGAGGGACAGTGTGTGTGAGAGAGAGAGAGGGACAGTGTGTGTGTGTGAGAGAGAGGGACAGTGTGTGTGTGAGAGAGAGAGGGACAGTGTGTGTGTGTGAGAGAGAGGGACAGTGTGTGTGTGTGAGAGAGAGGGACAGTGTGTGTGTGAGAGAGGGACAGTGTGTGTGTGAGAGAGAGAGGGACAGTGTGTGTGTGAGAGAGGGACAGTGTGTGTGTGAGAGAGGGATAGTGTGTGTGTGAGAGAGAGGGACAGTGTGTGTGTGAGAGAGAGGGACAGTGTGTATGTGAGAGAGAGGGACAGTGTGTGTGTGAGAGAGGGACAGTGTGTGTGTGTGAGAGAGAGGGACAGTGTGTGTGTGAGAGAGAGGGACAGTGTGTATGTGAGAGAGAGAGGGACAGTGTGTGTGTGTGAGAGAGCGGGACAGTGTGTGTGTGTGAGAGAGAGGGACAGTGTGTGTGTGAGAGAGAGAGAGAGACAGTGTGTGTGTGAGAGAGGGACAGTGTGTGTGTGAGAGAGAGGCACAGTGTGTGTGAGAGAGAGGGACAGTGTGTGTGTGAGAGAGGGACAGTGTGTGTGTGAGAGAGAGGGACAGTGTGTGTGTGAGAGAGAGAGGGACAGTGTGTGTGTGTGTGAGAGAGAGGGACAGTGTATGTGTGTGAGAGAGAGGGACAGTGTGTGTGTGAGAGAGGGACAGTGTGTGTGTGAGAGAGAGAGGGACAGTGTGTGTGTGTGTGTGAGAGGGACAGTGTGTGTGTGTGAGAGAGAGGGACAGTGTGTGTGTGTGAGAGAGAGAGAGACAGTGTGTGTGTGAGAGAGGGACAGTGTGTGTGTGAGAGAGAGAGGGACAGTGTGTGTGTGAGAGAGGGACAGTGTGTGTGTGAGAGAGAGGGACAGTGTGTGTGTGAGAGAGAGGGACAGTGTGTATGTGAGAGAGAGAGGGACAGTGTGTGTGTGTGAGAGAGAGGGACAGTGTGTGTGTGTGAGAGAGAGGGACAGTGTGTGTGTGAGAGAGGGACAGTGTGTGTGTGAGAGAGGGACAGTGTGTGTGTGAGAGAGAGAGGGACAGTGTGTGTTTGTGTGAGAGAGGGACAGTGTGTGTGTGTGAGAGAGAGAGGGACAGTGTGTGTGTGTAAGAGAGAGGGACACTGTGTGTGTGAGAGAGAGAGGGACAGTGTGTGTGTGAGAGAGAGAGGGACAGTGTGTGTGTGTGAGAGAGAGAGGGACAGTGTGTGTGTGAGAGAGAGGGACAGTGTGTGTGTGTGAGAGAGGGACAGTGTGTGTGAGAGAGGGACAGTGTGTGTGAGAGAGAGGGACAGTGTGTGTGTGTGTGAGAGAGAGAGGGACAGTGTGTGTGTGAGAGAGAGAGAGGGACAGTGTGTGTGTGTGAGAGAGAGAGGGACACAGTGTGTGTGTGAGAGAGAGGGACAGTGTGTGTGTGTGTGAGAGAGAGAGGGACAGTGTGTGTGTGAGAGAGAGAGAGGGACAGTGTGTGTGAGAGAGAGAGAGGGACAGTGTGTGTGTGAGAGAGAGAGGGACAGTGTGTGTGTGTGAGAGAGAGAGGGACAGTGTGTGTGTGAGAGAGAGGGACAGTGTGTGTGTGTGAGAGAGGGACAGTGTGTGTGAGAGAGGGACAGTGTGTGTGAGAGAGAGGGACAGTGTGTGTGTGTGAGAGAGAGGGACAGTGTGTGTGTGTGAGAGAGAGAGGGACAGTGTGTGTGTGAGAGAGAGAGGGACAGTGTGTGTGTGTGAGAGAGAGAGGGACAGTGTGTGTGTGAGAGAGGGTCAGTGTGTGTGTGAGAGGGACAGTGTGTGTGTGTGTGTGAGAGAGAGAGGGACAGTGTGTGTGTGTGAGAGGGAGAGACAGTGTGTGTGTGTGTTAGAGAGAGGGACAGTGTGTGTGTGAGAGAGGGACTGTGTGTGTGTATGAGAGAGAGAGGGACAGTGTGTGTGTGTGTGTGTGTGTGTGTGTGTGAGAGAGAGAGGGACAGTGTGTGTGTGTGAGAGAGAGGGACAGTGTGTGTGTGAGAGAGAGGGACAGTGTGTGTGTGAGAGAGAGGGACAGTGTGTGTGTGTGAGAGAGGGACAGTGTGTGTGTGTGAGAGGGAGAGACAGTGTGTGTGTGAGAGAGAGGGACAGTGTGTGTGTGAGAGAGGGACAGTGTGTGTGTGTGTGAGAGAGGGACAGTGTGTGTGTGTGTGAGAGAGAGGGACAGTGCGTGTGTGTGTGTGAGAGAGAGGGACAGTGTGTGTGTGTGAGAGAGAGAGGGACAGTGTGTGTGTGTGAGAGAGAGGGACAGTGTGTGTGTGAGAGAGAGGGACAGTGTGTGTGTGTGTGAGAGAGGGACAGTGTGTGTGTGGGAGAGGGACAGTGTGTGTGTGTGAGAGAGAGAGGGACAGTGTGTGTGTGTGAGAGAGGGACAGTGCGTGTGTGTGTGTGAGAGAGAGCGACAGTGTGTGTGTGTGAGAGAGAGAGGGACAGTGTGTGTGTGTGTGAGAGAGGGACAGTGTGTGTGTGAGAGAGGGACTGTGTGTGTGTATGAGAGAGAGAGGGACAGTGTGTGTGTGTGTGTGTGTGTGTGTGTGTGTGTGTGTGTGAGAGAGAGAGACAGTGTGTGAGAGAGAGAGGGACAGTGTGTGTGTGTGCGAGAGGGGGACAGTGTGTGTGTGAGAGAGAGGGACAGTGTGTGTGTGAGAGAGAGAGAGAGGGACAGTGTGTGTGTGTGAGAGAGAGAGAGGGACAGTGTGTGTGAGAGAGAGGGACAGTGTGTGTGAGAGAGAGAGAGGGACAGTGTGTGGGTGTGAGAGAGAGGGACAGTGTGTGTGTGTGTGTGAGAGAGGGACAGTGTGTGTGTGAGAGAGAGGGACAGTGTGTGTGTGAGAGAGAGGGACAGTGTGTGTGTGTGTGTGTGAGAGAGAGAGACAGTGTGTGTGTGAGAGAGAGAGAGGGACAGTGTGAGAGAGAGAGAGGGACAGTGTGTGTGAGAGAGAGAGAGGGACAGTGTGTGTGTGAGAGAGAGGGACAGTGTGTGTGTGTGGGAGAGAGGGACAGTGTGTGTGTGTGTGAGAGAGGAACAGTGTGTGTGTGAGAGAGGGACTGTGTGTGTGTGTGAGAGAGAGAGGAACAGTGTGTGTGTGTGAGAGAGAGAGGGACAGTGTGTGTGTGAGAGAGAGGGACAGTGCGTGTGTGTGTGTGAGAGAGAGGGACAGTGTGTGTGTGTGAGAGAGAGAGGGACAGTGTGTGTGTGTGAGAGAGAGGGACAGTGTGTGTGTGTGAGAGAGAGGGACAGTGTGTGTGTGAGAGAGGGACAGTGTGTGTGTGAGAGAGAGAGGGACAGTGTGTGTGAGAGAGAGGGACAGTGTGGGTGTGAGAGAGGGACAGTGCGTGTGTGAGAGAGAGGGACAGTGTGTGTGTGAGAGAGAGGGACAGTGTGTATGTGAGAGAGAGAGGGACAGTGTGTGTGTGTGAGAGAGAGGGACAGTGTGTGTGTGAGAGAGAGGGACAGTGTGTGTGTGAGAGAGAGAGGGACAGTGTGTGTGTGAGAGAGAGAGAGAGACAGTGTGTGTGTGAGAGAGGGACAGTGTGTGTGTGAGAGAGAGGGACAGTGTGTGTGTGAGAGAGGGACAGTGTGTGTGTGAGAGAGAGGGACAGTGTGTGTGTGAGAGAGAGGGACAGTGTGTATGTGAGAGAGGGAGGGACAGTGTGTGTGTATGAGAGGGAGGGACAGTGTGTGTGTGTGTGAGAGAGAGGGACAGTGTGTGTGTGTGAGAGAGAGGGACAGTGTGTGTGTGTGAGAGAGGGACAGTGTGTGTGTGTGAGAGAGGGACAGTGTGTGTGTGAGAGAGGGACAGTGTGTGTGTGTGTGAGAGAGAGGGACAGTGTGTGTGTGAGAGAGAGGGACAGTGTGTATGTGAGAGAGAGAGGGACAGTGTGTGTGTGAGAGAGAGGGACAGTGTGTGTGTGTGAGAGAGAGAGGGACAGTGTGTGTGTGTGTGAGAGAGGGACAGTGTGTGTGTGTGAGAGAGAGGGACAGTGTGTGTGTGAGAGAGGGACAGTGTGTGTGTGAGAGAGGGACAGTGTGTGTGTGTGAGAGAGGGACAGTGTGTGTGTGTGTGAGAGAGGGACAGTGTGTGTGTGAGAGAGAGAGGGACAGTGTGTGTGTGAGAGAGAGAGAGAGACAGTGTGTGTGTGAGAGAGGGACAGTGTGTGTGTGAGAGAGAGGGACAGTGTATGTTAGAGAGAGAGGGACAGTGTGTGTGTGTGAGAGAGAGGGACAGTGTGTGTGTGTGAGAGAGAGGGACAGTGTGTGTGTGAGAGAGGGACAGTGTGTGTGTGAGAGAGAGAGGGACAGTGTGTGTGTGTGTGAGAGAGGGACTGTGTGTGTGTGAGAGAGAGAGGGACAGTGTGTGTGTGTGAGAGAGAGGGACAGTGTGTGTGTGAGAGAGAGAGAGGGACAGTGTGTGTGTGTGAGAGAGAGAGGGACAGTGTGTGTGAGAGAGAGAGAGGGACAGTGTGTGTGTGAGAGAGAGGGACAGTGTGTGTGTGTGAGAGAGAGGGACAGTGTGTGTGTGAGAGAGAGAGGGACAGTGTGTGTGTGTGAGAGAGAGGGACAGTGTGTGTGTGTGAGAGAGAGGGACAGTGTGTGTGTGAGAGAGGGACAGTGTGTGTGTGAGAGAGAGAGGGACAGTGTGTGTGTGAGAGAGGGACAGTGTGTGTGTGAGAGAGGGATAGCGTGTGTGTGAGAGAGAAGGACAGTGTGTGTGTGAGAGAGAGGGACAGTGTGTATGTGAGAGAGAGGGACAGTGTGTGTGTGAGAGAGGGACAGTGTGTGTGTGTGAGAGAGAGGGACAGTGTGTGTGTGTGAGAGAGAGGGACAGTGTGTATGTGAGAGAGAGAGGGACAGTGTGTGTGTGTGAGAGAGAGGGACAGTGTGTGTGTGAGAGAGAGAGAGAGACAGTGTGTGTGTGAGAGAGGGACAGTGTGTGTGTGAGAGAGAGGCACAGTGTGTGTGAGAGAGAGGGACAGTGTGTGTGTGAGAGAGCGACAGTGTGTGTGTGAGAGAGAGGGACAGTGTGTGTGTGAGAGAGAGAGGGACAGTGTGTGTGTGAGAGAGAGAGGGACAGTGTGTGTGTGTGTGAGAGAGAGGGACAGTGTGTGTGTGAGAGAGAGAGGGACAGTGTGTGTGTGAGAGAGAGAGAGGGACAGTGTGTGTGTGTGAGAGAGAGGGACAGTGTGTGTGTGTGAGAGAGAGGGACAGTGTGTGTGTGAGAGAGAGAGGGACAGTGTGTGTGTGTGAGAGAGGGACAGTGTGTGTGAGAGAGGGACAGTGTGTGTGAGAGAGAGAGGGACAGTGTGTGTGTGTGAGAGAGAGAGGGACAGTGTGTGTGTGTGAGAGAGGGACAGTGTGTGTGTGTGAGAGAGAGAGACAGTGTGTGTGTGAGAGAGAGGGACAGTGTGTGTGTGAGAAAGGGACAGTGTGTGTGTGAGAGAGGGACAGTGTGTGTGTGAGAGAGAGAGAGGGACAGTGTGTGTGAGAGAGAGAGGGACAGTGTGTGTGAGAGAGAGAGGGGCAGTGTGTGTGTGTGAGAGAGAGGGACAGTGTGTGTGAGAGAGAGGGACAGTGTGTGTGAGAGAGAGGGACAGTGTGTGTGTGTGAGAGAGAGAGGGACAGTGTGTGTGTGTGAGAGAGAGAGGGACAGTGTGTGTGTGTGAGAGAGAGGGACAGTGTGTGTGTGTGAGAGACAGAGGGACAGTGTGTGTGTGAGAGAGAGAGGGTCAGTGTGTGTGAGAGAGAGGGACAGTGTGTGTGAGAGAGAGGGACAGTGTGTGTGTGTGAGAGAGAGAGGGACAGTGTGTGTGAGAGAGAGGGACAGTGTGTGTGTGTGAGAGAGAGAGGGACAGTGTGTGTGAGAGAGAGGGACAGTGTGTGTGAGAGAGAGGGACAGTGTGTGTGTGTGAGAGAGAGAGGGACAGTGTGTGTGTGTGAGAGAGAGAGGGACAGTGTGTGTGTGTGAGAGAGAGGGACAGTGTGTGTGTGTGAGAGAGAGGGACAGTGTGTGTGTGTGAGAGACAGAGGGACAGTGTGTGTGTGAGAGAGAGAGGGTCAGTGTGTGTGTGTGAGAGACAGAGGGACAGTGTGTGTGTGAGAGAGAGAGGGTCAGTGTGTGTGTGTGAGAGAGGGACAGTGTGTGTGAGAGAGAGGGACAGTGTGTGTGAGAGAGAGAGAGGGACAGTGTGTGTGTGTGAGAGAGAGGGACAGTGTGTGTGTGAGAAAGGGACAGTGTGTGTGTGAGAGAGAGAGAGGGACAGTGTGTGTGAGAGAGAGAGGGACAGTGTGTGTGAGAGAGAGAGGGACAGTGTGTGTGTGTGAGAGAGAGAGGGACAGTGTGTGTGTGTGAGAGAGAGGGACAGTGTGTGTGTGTGAGAGAGAGGGACAGTGTGTGTGTGTGAGAGACAGAGGGACAGTGTGTGTGTGAGAGAGAGAGGGTCAGTGTGTGTGTGTGAGAGACAGAGGGACAGTGTGTGTGAGAGATAGAGAGGGACAGTGTGTGTGTGTGAGAGAGGGACAGTGTGTGTGAGAGAGAGGGACAGTGTGTGTGAGAGAGAGAGAGGGACAGTGTGTGTGTGTGAGAGAGAGGGACAGTGTGTGTGTGAGAAAGGGACAGTGTGTGTGTGAGAGAGGGACAGTGTGTGTGTGAGAGAGAGAGAGGGACAGTGTGTGTGAGAGAGAGAGGGACAGTGTGTGTGAGAGAGAGAGGGACAGTGTGTGTGTGTGAGAGAGAGAGGGACAGTGTGTGTGTGTGAGAGAGAGGGACAGTGTGTGTGTGTGAGAGAGAGGGACAGTGTGTGTGTGTGAGAGACAGAGGGACAGTGTGTGTGTGAGAGAGAGAGGGTCAGTGTGTGTGTGTGAGAGACAGAGGGACAGTGTGTGTGTGAGAGAGAGAGGGTCAGTGTGTGTGTGTGAGAGAGAGGGACAGTGTGTGTGTGTGAGAGAGAGGGACAGTGTGTGTGTGAGAGAGAGAGAGACAGTGTGTGTGTGAGAGAGGGACAGTGTGTGTGAGAGAGAGGGACAGTGTGTGTGAGAGAGAGAGAGGGACAGTGTGTGTGTGTGAGAGAGGGACAGTGTGTGTGAGAGAGAGGGACAGTGTGTGTGAGAGAGAGAGAGGGACAGTGTGTGTGTGTGAGAGAGAGGGACAGTGTGTGTGTGAGAGAGAGAGAGGGACAGTGTGAGAGAGAGAGAGGGACAGTGTGTGTGAGAGAGAGAGAGGGACAGTGTGTGTGTCAGAGAGAGGGACAGTGTGTGTGTGTGTGAGAGAGGGACAGTGTGTGTGTGTGAGAGAGGGACAGTGTGTGTGTGTGAGAGAGGAACAGTGTGTGTGTGTGAGAGAGAGGGACAGTGTGTGTGTGAGAGAGGGACTGTGTGTGTGTGTGAGAGAGAGAGGAACAGTGTGTGTGTGTGAGAGAGAGAGGGACAGTGTGTGTGTGTGAGAGAGGGACAGTGTGTGTGTGTGTGTGAGAGAGGGACAGTGTGTGTGTGAGAGAGAGGGACAGTGCGTGTGTGTGTGTGAGAGAGAGGGACAGTGTGTGTGTGTGAGAGAGAGAGGGACAGTGTGTGTGTGTGAGAGAGAGGGACAGTGTGTGTGTGTGAGAGAGAGGGACAGTGTGTGTGTGAGAGAGGGACAGTGTGTGTGTGAGAGAGAGAGGGACAGTGTGTGTGTGAGAGAGGGACAGTGTGTGTGTGAGAGAGAGGGACAGTGTGTGTGTGAGAGAGAGGGACAGTGTGTATGTGAGAGAGAGAGGGACAGTGTGTGTGTGTGAGAGAGAGGGACAGTGTGTGTGTGAGAGAGAGGGACAGTGTGTGTGTGAGAGAGAGAGGGACAGTGTGTGTGTGAGAGAGAGAGAGAGACAGTGTGTGTGTGAGAGAGGGACAGTGTGTGTGTGAGAGAGAGGGACAGTGTGTGTGTGAGAGAGGGACAGTGTGTGTGTCAGAGAGAGGGACAGTGTGTGTGTGAGAGAGAGGGACAGTGTGTATGTGAGAGAGGGAGGGACAGTGTGTGTGTATGAGAGAGAGGGACAGTGTGTGTGTGTGTGAGAGAGAGGGACAGTGTGTGTGTGTGAGAGAGAGGGACAGTGTGTGTGTGTGAGAGAGGGACAGTGTGTGTGTGTGAGAGAGGGACAGTGTGTGTGTGAGAGAGAGGGACAGTGTGTGTGTGAGAGAGAGGGACAGTGTGTATGTGAGAGAGAGAGGGACAGTGTGTGTGTGAGAGAGAGGGACAGTGTGTGTGTGTGAGAGAGAGAGGGACAGTGTGTGTGTGTGTGAGAGAGGGACAGTGTGTGTGTGTGTGAGAGAGGGACAGTGTGTGTGTGAGAGAGGGACAGTGTGTGTGTGAGAGAGGGACAGTGTGTGTGTGTGAGAGAGGGACAGTGTGTGTGTGTGTGAGAGAGAGGGACAGTGTGTGTGTGTGAGAGAGAGAGAGACAGTGTGTGTGTGAGAGAGGGACAGTGTGTGTGTGAGAGTGAGGGACAGTGTGTGTGTGAGAGAGAGGGACAGTGTGTGTGTGAGAGAGCGAGGGACAGTGTGTGTGAGAGAGAGGGACAGTGTGTGTGTGTGAGAGAGAGGGACAGTGTGTGTGTGTGAGAGAGAGGGACAGTGTGTGTGTGAGAGAGGGACAGTGTGTGTGTGAGAGAGAGAGGGACAGTGTGTGTGTGTGAGAGAGAGGGACAGTGTGTGTGTGTGAGAGAGAGGGACAGTGTGTGTGTGAGAGAGGGACAGTGTGTGTGTGAGAGAGAGAGGGACAGTGTGTGTGTGTGTGAGAGAGGGACTGTGTGTGTGTGAGAGAGAGAGGGACAGTGTGTGTGTGTGAGAGAGAGGGACAGTGTGTGTGTGAGAGATAGAGAGGGACAGTGTGTGTGTGTGAGAGAGAGAGGGACAGTGTGTGTGAGAGAGAGAGAGGGACAGTGTGTGTGTGAGAGAGGGACAGTGTGTGTGTGAGAGAGAGAGGGACAGTGTGTGTGTGTGTGAGAGAGGGACTGTGTGTGTGTGAGAGAGAGAGGGACAGTGTGTGTGTGTGAGAGAGAGGGACAGTGTGTGTGTGAGAGATAGAGAGGGACAGTGTGTGTGTGTGAGAGAGAGAGGGACAGTGTGTGTGAGAGAGAGAGAGGGACAGTGTGTGTGTGTGAGAGAGAGGGACAGTGTGTGTGTGAGAGAGAGAGGGACAGTGTGTGTGTGTGAGAGAGGGACAGTGTGTGTGTGTGAGAGAGGGACAGTGTGTGTGTGAGAGAGAGGGACAGTGTGTGTGTGAGAGAGAGGGACAGTGTTTATGTGACAGAGAGAGGGACAGTGTGTGTGTGAGAGAGAGGGACAGTGTGTGTGTGTGAGAGAGAGAGGGACAGTGTGTGTGTGTGTGAGAGAGGGACAGTGTGTGTGTGTGTGAGAGAGGGACAGTGTGTGTGTGAGAGAGGGATAGTGTGTGTGTGAGAGAGAGGGACAGTGTGTGTGTGAGAGAGAGGGACAGTGTGTATGTGAGAGAGAGGGACAGTGTGTGTGTGAGAGAGGGACAGTGTGTGTGTGTGAGAGAGAGGGACAGTGTGTGTGTGAGAGAGAGGGACAGTGTGTATGTGAGAGAGAGAGGGACAGTGTGTGTGTGTGAGAGAGCGGGACAGTGTGTGTGTGTGAGAGAGAGGGACAGTGTGTGTGTGTGAGAGAGAGAGAGACAGTGTGTGTGTGAGAGAGGGACAGTGTGTGTGTGAGAGAGAGGCACAGTGTGTGTGAGAGAGAGGGACAGTGTGTGTGTGAGAGAGGGACAGTGTGTGTGTGAGAGAGAGGGACAGTGTGTGTGTGAGAGAGAGAGGGACAGTGTGTGTGTGTGTGAGAGAGAGGGACAGTGTATGTGTGTGAGAGAGAGGGACAGTGTGTGTGTGAGAGAGGGACAGTGTGTGTGTGAGAGAGAGAGGGACAGTGTGTGTGTGTGTGTGAGAGGGACAGTGTGTGTGTGTGAGAGAGAGGGACAGTGTGTGTGTGTGAGAGAGAGAGAGACAGTGTGTGTGTGAGAGAGAGACAGTGTGTGTGTGAGAGAGGGACAGTGTGTGTGTGAGAGAGAGGGACAGTGTGTGTGTGAGAGAGAGGGACAGTGTGTATGTGAGAGAGAGAGGGACAGTGTGTGTGTGTGAGAGAGAGGGACAGTGTGTGTGTGTGAGAGAGAGGGACAGTGTGTGTGTGAGAGAGGGACAGTGTGTGTGTGAGAGAGGGACAGTGTGTGTGTGAGAGAGAGAGGGACAGTGTGTGTTTGTGTGAGAGAGGGACAGTGTGTGTGTGTGAGAGAGAGAGGGACAGTGTGTGTGTGTAAGAGAGAGGGACAGTGTGTGTGTGAGAGAGAGAGGGACAGTGTGTGTGTGAGAGAGAGAGGGACAGTGTGTGTGTGTGAGAGAGAGAGGGACAGTGTGTGTGTGAGAGAGAGGGACAGTGTGTGTGTGTGAGAGAGTGACAGTGTGTGTGAGAGAGGGACAGTGTGTGTGAGAGAGAGGGACAGTGTGTGTGTGTGTGAGAGAGAGAGGGACAGTGTGTGTGTGAGAGAGAGAGAGGGACAGTGTGTGTGTGTGAGAGAGAGAGGGACACAGTGTGTGTGTGAGAGAGAGGGACAGTGTGTGTGTGTGTGAGAGAGAGAGGGACAGTGTGTGTGTGAGAGAGAGAGAGGGACAGTGTGTGTGAGAGAGAGAGAGGGACAGTGTGTGTGTGAGAGAGAGAGGGACAGTGTGTGTGTGTGAGAGAGAGAGGGACAGTGTGTGTGTGAGAGAGAGGGACAGTGTGTGTGTGTGAGAGAGGGACAGTGTGTGTGAGAGAGGGACAGTGTGTGTGAGAGAGAGGGACAGTGTGTGTGTGTGAGAGAGAGGGACAGTGTGTGTGTGTGAGAGAGAGAGGGACAGTGTGTGTGTGAGAGAGAGAGGGACAGTGTGTGTGTGTGAGAGAGAGAGGGACAGTGTGTGTGTGAGAGAGGGACAGTGTGTGTGTGAGAGGGACAGTGTGTGTGTGTGTGAGAGAGAGAGGGACAGTGTGTGTGTGTGAGAGGGAGAGACAGTGTGTGTGTGTGTGAGAGAGAGGGACAGTGTGTGTGTGAGAGAGGGACTGTGTGTGTGTATGAGAGAGAGGGACAGTGTGTGTGTGTGTGAGAGAGAGGGACAGTGTGTGTGTGTGAGAGAGAGGGACAGTGTGTGTGTGTGTGAGAGAGAGGGACAGTGTGTGTGTGTGAGAGAGGGACAGTGTGTGTGTGTGAGAGAGGGACAGTGTGTGTGTGAGAGAGGGACAGTGTGTGTGTGAGAGAGAGGGACAGTGTGTGTGTGAGAGAGAGGGACAGTGTGTATGTGAGAGAGAGAGGGACAGTGTGTGTGTGAGAGAGAGGGACAGTGTGTGTGTGTGAGAGAGAGAGGGACAGTGTGTGTGTGTGTGTGAGAGAGGGACAGTGTGTGTGTGTGAGAGAGAGGGACAGTGTGTGTGTGAGAGAGGGACAGTGTGTGTGTGAGAGAGGGACAGTGTGTGTGTGTGAGAGAGGGACAGTGTGTGTGTGTGTGAGAGAGGGACAGTGTGTGTGTGAGAGAGAGAGGGACAGTGTGTGTGTGAGAGAGAGAGAGAGACAGTGTGTGTGTGAGAGAGGGACAGTGTGTGTGTGAGAGAGAGGGACAGTGTATGTGAGAGAGAGAGGGACAGTGTGTGTGTGTGAGAGAGAGGGACAGTGTGTGTGTGTGAGAGAGAGGGACAGTGTGTGTGTGAGAGAGGGACAGTGTGTGTGTGAGAGAGAGAGGGACAGTGTGTGTGTGTGTGAGAGAGGGACTGTGTGTGAGTGAGAGAGAGAGGGACAGTGTGTGTGTGTGAGAGAGAGGGACAGTGTGTGTGTGAGAGAGAGAGAGGGACAGTGTGTGTGTGTGAGAGAGAGAGGGACAGTGTGTGTGAGAGAGAGAGAGGGACAGTGTGTGTGTGAGAGAGAGGGACAGTGTGTGTGTGTGAGAGAGAGGGACAGTGTGTGTGTGAGAGAGAGAGGGACAGTGTGTGTGTGTGAGAGAGAGGGACAGTGTGTGTGTGTGAGAGAGAGGGACAGTGTGTGTGTGAGAGAGGGACAGTGTGTGTGTGAGAGAGAGAGGGACAGTGTGTGTGTGAGAGAGGGACAGTGTGTGTGTGAGAGAGGGATAGCGTGTGTGTGAGAGAGAAGGACAGTGTGTGTGTGAGAGAGAGGGACAGTGTGTATGTGAGAGAGAGGGACAGTGTGTGTGTGAGAGAGGGACAGTGTGTGTGTGTGAGAGAGAGGGACAGTGTGTGTGTGAGAGAGAGGGACAGTGTGTATGTGAGAGAGAGAGGGACAGTGTGTGTGTGTGAGAGAGAGGGACAGTGTGTGTGTGTGAGAGAGAGGGACAGTGTGTGTGTGAGAGAGAGAGAGAGACAGTGTGTGTGTGAGAGAGGGACAGTGTGTGTGTGAGAGAGAGGCACAGTGTGTGTGTGAGAGAGCGACAGTGTGTGTGTGAGAGAGAGGGACAGTGTGTGTGTGAGAGAGAGAGGGACAGTGTGTGTGTGAGAGAGAGAGGGACAGTGTGTGTGAGAGAGAGGGACAGTGTGTGTGTGAGAGAGAGAGGGACAGTGTGTGTGTGAGAGAGAGAGAGGGACAGTGTGTGTGAGAGAGAGAGAGGGACAGTGTGTGTGTGTGAGAGAGAGGGACAGTGTGTGTGTGAGAGAGAGAGGGACAGTGTGTGTGTGTGAGAGAGGGACAGTGTGTGTGAGAGAGGGACAGTGTGTGTGAGAGAGAGGGACAGTGTGTGTGTGTGAGAGAGAGGGACAGTGTGTGTGTGTGAGAGAGGGACAGTGTGTGTGAGAGAGAGAGAGGGACAGTGTGTGTGTGTGAGAGAGAGGGACAGTGTGTGTGTGAGAGAGAGAGGGACAGTGTGTGTGTGTGAGAGAGGGACAGTGTGTGTGAGAGAGGGACAGTGTGTGTGAGAGAGAGGGACAGTGTGTGTGTGTGAGAGAGAGGGACAGTGTGTGTGTGTGAGAGAGGGACAGTGTGTGTGTGTGAGAGAGGGACAGTGTGTGTGTGAGAGAGGGACAGTGTGTGTGTGAGAGAGAGGGACAGTGTGTGTGTGTGAGAGAGGGACAGTGTGTGTGTGAGAGAGGGACAGTGTGTGTGTGAGAGAGAGGGACAGTGTGTGTGTGAGAGAGAGGGACAGTGTGTATGTGAGAGAGAGAGGGACAGTGTGTGTGTGTGAGAGAGAGGGACAGTGTGTGTGTGAGAGAGAGGGACAGTGTGTGTGTGAGAGAGAGAGGGACAGTGTGTGTGTGAGAGAGAGAGAGAGACAGTGTGTGTGTGAGAGAGGGACAGTGTGTGTGTGAGAGAGAGGGACAGTGTGTGTGTGAGAGAGGGACAGTGTGTGTGTGAGAGAGAGGGACAGTGTGTGTGTGAGAGAGAGGGACAGTGTGTATGTGAGAGAGGGAGGGACAGTGTGTGTGTATGAGAGAGAGGGACAGTGTGTGTGTGTGTGAGAGAGAGGGACAGTGTGTGTGTGTGAGAGAGAGGGACAGTGTGTGTGTGTGAGAGAGGGACAGTGTGTGTGTGTGAGAGAGGGACAGTGTGTGTGTGAGAGAGAGGGACAGTGTGTGTGTGAGAGAGAGGGACAGTGTGTATGTGAGAGAGAGAGGGACAGTGTGTGTGTGAGAGAGAGGGACAGTGTGTGTGTGTGAGAGAGAGAGGGACAGTGTGTGTGTGTGTGAGAGAGGGACAGTGTGTGTGTGTGTGAGAGAGGGACAGTGTGTGTGTGTGAGAGAGAGGGACAGTGTGTGTGTGAGAGAGGGACAGTGTGTGTGTGAGAGAGGGACAGTGTGTGTGTGTGAGAGAGGGACAGTGTGTGTGTGTGTGAGAGAGAGGGACAGTGTGTGTGTGTGAGAGAGAGAGAGACAGGGTGTGTGTGAGAGAGGGACAGTGTGTGTGTGAGAGAGAGGGACAGTGTGTGTGTGAGAGAGAGGGACAGTGTGTGTGTGAGAGAGCGAGGGACAGTGTGTGTGAGAGAGAGGGACAGTGTGTGTGTGTGAGAGAGAGGGACAGTGTGTGTGTGTGAGAGAGAGGGACAGTGTGTGTGTGAGAGAGGGACAGTGTGTGTGTGAGAGAGAGAGGGACAGTGTGTGTGTGTGAGAGAGAGGGACAGTGTGTGTGTGAGAGAGGGACAGTGTGTGTGTGAGAGAGAGAGGGACAGTGTGTGTGTGTGTGAGAGAGGGACTGTGTGTGTGTGAGAGAGAGAGGGACAGTGTGTGTGTGTGAGAGAGAGGGACAGTGTGTGTGTGAGAGATAGAGAGAGACAGTGTGTGTGTGTGAGAGAGAGAGGGACAGTGTGTGTGAGAGAGAGTGAGGGACAGTGTGTGTGTGTGAGAGAGAGGGACAGTGTGTGTGTGAGAGAGGGACAGTGTGTGTGTGAGAGAGAGAGGGACAGTGTGTGTGTGTGTGAGAGAGGGACTGTGTGTGTGTGAGAGAGAGAGGGACAGTGTGTGTGTGAGAGAGAGAGGGACAGTGTGTGTGTGTGAGAGAGAGGGACAGTGTGTGTGTGTGAGAGAGAGGGACAGTGTGTGTGTGAGAGAGGGACAGTGTGTGTGTGAGAGAGAGAGGGACAGTGTGTGTGTGAGAGAGGGACAGTGTGTGTGTGAGAGAGGGATAGTGTGTGTGTGAGAGAGAGGGACAGTGTGTGTGTGAGAGATAGAGAGGGACAGTGTGTGTGTGTGAGAGAGAGAGGGACAGTGTGTGTGAGAGAGAGAGAGGGACAGTGTGTGTGTGAGAGAGGGACAGTGTGTGTGTGAGAGAGAGAGGGACAGTGTGTGTGTGTGTGAGAGAGGGACAGTGTGTGTGTGTGAGAGAGCGGGACAGTGTGTGTGTGTGAGAGAGAGGGACAGTGTGTGTGTGAGAGAGAGAGAGAGACAGTGTGTGTGTGAGAGAGGGACAGTGTGTGTGTGAGAGAGAGGCACAGTGTGTGTGAGAGAGAGGGACAGTGTGTGTGTGAGAGAGGGACAGTGTGTGTGTGAGAGAGAGGGACAGTGTGTGTGTGAGAGAGAGAGGGACAGTGTGTGTGTGTGTGAGAGAGAGGGACAGTGTATGTGTGTGAGAGAGAGGGACAGTGTGTGTGTGAGAGAGGGACAGTGTGTGTGTGAGAGAGAGAGGGACAGTGTGTGTGTGTGTGTGAGAGGGACAGTGTGTGTGTGTGGGAGAGAGGGACAGTGTGTGTGTGTGAGAGAGAGAGAGACAGTGTGTGTGTGAGAGAGAGACAGTGTGTGTGTGAGAGAGGGACAGTGTGTGTGTGAGAGAGAGGGACAGTGTGTGTGTGAGAGAGAGGGACAGTGTGTATGTGAGAGAGAGAGGGACAGTGTGTGTGTGTGAGAGAGAGGGACAGTGTGTGTGTGTGAGAGGGAGGGACAGTGTGTGTGTGAGAGAGGGACAGTGTGTGTGTGAGAGAGGGACAGTGTGTGTGTGAGAGAGAGAGGGACAGTGTGTGTTTGTGTGAGAGAGGGACAGTGTGTGTGTGTGAGAGAGAGAGGGACAGTGTGTGTGTGTAAGAGAGAGGGACAGTGTGTGTGTGAGAGAGAGAGGGACAGTGTGTGTGTGAGAGAGAGAGGGACAGTGTGTGTGTGTGAGAGAGAGAGGGACAGTGTGTGTGTGAGAGAGAGGGACAGTGTGTGTGTGTGAGAGAGGGACAGTGTGTGTGAGAGAGGGACAGTGTGTGTGAGAGAGAGGGACAGTGTGTGTGTGTGTGAGAGAGAGAGGGACAGTGTGTGTGTGAGAGAGAGAGAGGGACAGTGTGTGTGTGTGAGAGAGAGAGGGACACAGTGTGTGTGTGAGAGAGAGGGACAGTGTGTGTGTGTGTGAGAGAGAGAGGGACAGTGTGTGTGTGAGAGAGAGAGAGGGACAGTGTGTGTGTGAGAGAGAGAGGGACAGTGTGTGTGTGAGAGAGAGAGGGACAGTGTGTGTGTGAGAGAGAGGGACAGTGTGTGTGTGTGAGAGAGGGACAGTGTGTGTGAGAGAGGGACAGTGTGTGTGAGAGAGAGGGACAGTGTGTGTGTGTGAGAGAGAGGGACAGTGTGTGTGTGTGAGAGAGAGAGGGACAGTGTGTGTGTGTGAGAGAGAGGGACAGTGTGTGTGTGTGAGAGAGAGAGGGACAGTGTGTGTGTGAGAGAGGGACAGTGTGTGTGTGAGAGGGACAGTGTGTGTGTGTGTGAGAGAGAGAGGGACAGTGTGTGTGTGTGAGAGGGAGAGACAGTGTGTGTGTGTGTGAGAGAGAGGGACAGTGTGTGTGTGAGAGAGGGACTGTGTGTGTGTATGAGAGAGAGGGACAGTGTGTGTGTGTGTGAGAGAGAGGGACAGTGTGTGTGTGTGAGAGAGAGGGACAGTGTGTGTGTGTGAGAGAGGGACAGTGTGTGTGTGTGAGAGAGGGACAGTGTGTGTGTGAGAGAGGGACAGTGAGTGTGTGAGAGAGAGGGACAGTGTGTGTGTGAGAGAGAGGGACAGTGTGTATGTGAGAGAGAGAGGGACAGTGTGTGTGTGAGAGAGAGGGACAGTGTGTGTGTGTGAGAGAGAGAGGGACAGTGTGTGTGTGTGTGAGAGAGGGACAGTGTGTGTGTGTGAGAGAGAGGGACAGTGTGTGTGTGAGAGAGGGACAGTGTGTGTGTGAGAGAGGGACAGTGTGTGTGTGTGAGAGAGGGACAGTGTGTGTGTGTGTGAGAGAGGGACAGTGTGTGTGTGAGAGAGAGAGGGACAGTGTGTGTGTGAGAGAGAGAGAGAGACAGTGTGTGTGTGAGAGAGGGACAGTGTGTGTGTGAGAGAGAGGGACAGTGTATGTGAGAGAGAGAGGGACAGTGTGTGTGTGTGAGAGAGAGGGACAGTGTGTGTGTGTGAGAGAGAGGGACAGTGTGTGTGTGAGAGAGGGACAGTGTGTGTGTGAGAGAGAGAGGGACAGTGTGTGTGTGTGAGAGAGAGGGACAGTGTGTGTGTGAGAGAGAGAGAGGGACAGTGTGTGTGTGTGAGAGAGAGAGGGACAGTGTGTGTGTGAGAGAGAGGACAGTGTGTGTGTGAGAGAGAGAGGGACAGTGTGTGTGTGTGAGAGAGGGACTGTGTGTGTGTGAGAGAGAGAGGGACAGTGTGTGTGTGTGAGAGAGAGGGACAGTGTGTGTGTGAGAGAGAGAGAGGGACAG